>NW_014555734.1:312722-532688 GCF_001313825.1 Dinoponera quadriceps
TGTTTAATAGCAAAATACATTAGTATAAAAGATTAATTTTTGAGGTCATTTATACAAATAAACAAAATAACAGTCTGAAGGTATAGTAGAATACTGAAATGTTAAATATTTATTTTTTGCTATTGAACTTTATTATTAATATCCGCATTCCAGTATTCATTACCAATGTTGAAAATTTATAGTATATGTAACATGAACTATATAGATTTTTAACACTGACAGTGAATATTGGAACATAGTAAAAATGTACTTTTGTCTAATATTATTGTCTTCTACAATTTTCTTTTCCTTTTTCTTGTATATATATCATTTGACCTGTTTTTCTATAATTTTAATTTCATTTGTTTTACGGTTTGACATTATGTTCTTTAAATGACTATTTTCGATTTGTTATTTCCTAATGGGCAATGCATTTCTATCACTGGTAGGTCTTTTTATGACTATACTAACTTGTCGCGCACATGATACATTAAAATTTATTTTATTTCTGTCACAGTCTATGAATGATTGTGATTGAATATTTTATGATAACAATCTTCTCTTTAAGATCCTGGAAAGAGCTTAACAATTCTGAACACATGGACTTTTTCGTAATCGACTCTGATCAGAATCGTTCAAGTACTCCCTATAAAATACAAGAGAAAACCTAGAAAATAATTAAAAGATTCCGATCGATTCCAAATAGTTCCATATTAGGTGCTTTGAAAGACACTTATCCATTGAGTAACTGTTTTCATATAATCTTTCATATAATCAATTATAATCTGATAACAATGCTTGTATTAAAGTATAACTTCTCTATTTTGTGTTATATTGTACAACTATTTTTTATGATCCATTATTGTTTGCAATTTTTAATTGTAATGTCAGCAGAAAATGACCACAAAAAATATAAGATCAAAAAATATAAATGACCACAAAAAATATAAGATCAATCATAAAAAATGATACGAGAATCTTCTCATTTTTCAGGATTAATTAATAGATGACTTGTTTGTAACATTTATTGTAAATATAAGCAAACTAAATTTGCAATTATTGTTTGTTAATTTTATATAACTTTGATCTTAATCAAGCAGTCCCATTATATTTTCAAATCTTGGTCATGATTATGATTGATGTTTATGACTGAGAATATTTATAGTATAAATAAGTAAATGTGACCTTTGTGAAAACACATTTAAAGAAAAAAGGTAGAGTGGTAATTATTTAGTTTAGCTACGCCAGCACAAATATGGATGAAATCACACTTATTCGAAGCGTTTTTGCACGAAACGAAAGAATATGACAAAAAAGTGTCGCTCTGTCCCGCGAAGTGAGTTATTAATCGTTAAAGTTGACAACTTGACAGGTTAGGAAATCTGTCATACCGATGAAATATTGCGATATGGCATGTTTCGTGGTATTAAATCATGGTATTAAATAAATATAAGTATTAAATCTTCACCTTACTAAAAGCGTGCGATGATTCTGTTTACTACTAAAATGAAAACAGTGAAAATTTGCAAAGGCCCTTACGTAAGATATGTTGTTAACTTATAATTTACTTATTTAAAATATTGTTATCTGAATTTATAATTACTCTATTACTTTTTATATTAGTTTCTGTTTAGCAGACATACTTTGCGTAGGGATCTATGCTAATCTTCACTATTTCAATTTTAGTATAAGATAAACTCATCACACATTTTTTAGTAAGGCGAAGATTTAATACTTATATTTATTTAATATCATGATTTAATACCGCGAAGCGTGCTCATATCGCAAAGTTTCGTCGGTATGACAGGTTTCTTAACCTGTCAAATCGTCAACTCTGACGATTAATAACTTGCTTCGCGGGGCAGAGCGACACATTTTTCTTCCAGATTCTTTCATTTCGTGCAAAAACGCGTCGAATAAGTGAGATTTCATCCATATTCGTGCTGGCGTAGTTAAATTATAAATAAATAATTAACTAACTATAAATAAATAATTATCATAAGAGTTTCACTATTGTTATTAGCACATAAAAATTGTATATGCATTAACAAATAATACTAAATATTACTGTTATTAAGTGACTATTTGATGATTTGTAAGAGTTAAATAATTAAACAAAATTTAAATATAAAAATGATGCCCTGATATAATAAAATGCAATGTATATAATTATTAAATGTAAAAACCTTGAGTCGCAGTCACTGAAACACTAGGTCTGTTTCCTTGGTCTGTTCTGTATAGGCTACGTTCCGAAATGTACTGACAGTACTGGTAGTACTTGGTCTGTTCTTTTTAGTTGCACTGCTGAATTGGTACTATAAGTTGAAGTAAGAAAACCTATACTTGTTTCACTTCAACTTATCGCACTAGTTCAGCAGTGCAGTTAAAAAGAACAAGCCAATTGTTTTTGCGTTCCGAAATCAATGGCTGCGTTCAGTAAACACAAGCGATCAGTGAGTAGTCAATGATTATTGGTCTTTACTGTTAGATCCCTAAATTTAGACCAATTATGTTGACGAATTATTCAATCATTGTATAATCGGTTGCAATTTGACGAATCAGAGCCAAGTTTGCTAAACTCAAGTTTAGTTAAACTTACTCTAATCAAATTTCAATCCTCAGTTGCGTTCAGGAATCCACATTGTGTGCACCACTAGCCACCAGATATTCTGAAATACTCTGACTATGTTCGGAAACATCGCTGTTTGGTATGCTTTCGTAATTTCAGTCACTGAAGCATACCAAACAGTGATGTTTTCGAATATAGTCTAGGTGTTTCAGAACAGCTAGTATCTTGTGGTGCACACAGTGTGGATTCTTGAACACAGCTCTAATCAATAGTGCGATAGCTTCTGCCCACGGGACGCGGCAATGCTTGGACGCGCGACAAGAAATGACGCGGCAGCCAATAAACTTTCAGCTCTCGAAAAACGGCACGTTGATTGGCTACCGCGTCGCTTCTTGCCGAGCGGCAAACAGTACCGCATTCTGTGGGCAAAAGCCACAGGCATAACGGCATTTTCGTGCAAAAGAGCAAATCAAATAATATTTTAAAGTCTGTAAAGAAACTTCTTGTCACACTCGGGATCCAACATGGTGACGTAAAATGTAAATAATATTCTTTGTATTCTTATTCGTATATACACTGTATCCTAATTTTGATACATTTAGGCTTTGCGCCCAATAGAGCATATATTGGGAATAAAAATAAGTATTAAATATTAGGAATAGGAATTAAGAATTATTTTCACACAACTGTATGAAATGAACGGCTGTACGACACGATTTCTATATTTATATCTTATATTTAATTCTTTTCTATTATGTAATATGTCTTTAATCACACTCCCTGAAGTCTTATGTTCATGACGCTAAGTTTCAGTCTGAGATATATTTATATTGATAAATGCTTGAAAGTTATTAGATATTGTGTTTTTCTAGTATTGGCCCATCGGTGGTCAATAGAGACATAGTCAATCAGGCCCCATCCTCTGAGATCTAGCCATATATGTAATATTACTATAATATTAATATATGACCAGGGTGAGAGGGAAGTCCTGTCTCCTAACCACGGTACAGTAATATATTTTCCTCTCTCTCTGTATATATTTTGAACGTAATGCGCATGCGTAAGATTGACGTCTCCGCCAATAGAAAAATAAAACATATTTTAGCACATATATGTGTGTGTATATATACACACATTTCATCATCTTCTGGCTTCGCTTCTGAGACGGTTCCCTCTTATAGGCAGCATAGGACAACTGGCTAAATAGTAATATTATATATGTGGATTTAGCATCATAGACACAAGACCCAGATTACGTACACATAGGACGGACGGGCTCTGATAGCTTACATAGGTGATTGATTAATTTAATATAAAATTTTCTAATTGGTGGTCCAGCAGAAACACTCTAGGTACGGACCGATGTGAGTGAATACGTGCTATCGCGCTAATAGGACCTTCCCATTCTTTCTTAGGCTGATATTACATACGCCGTACGACGGACATTGTCAAATATGCCGATTGGCTGTTAGATATAGAATATCAAAGATCCCTAAATTTTTTTGTAGACACCTGAGAAATTCTTTATCTGACTGCCAATCGATACATCCAACAAACTCATCGAACGACGTATGTAATACTAATCTTAAGCTGTCAATCGTCATATGCAAAACTAAATTTGCAATACCTCGAGATATCGTGAGAAATCAGTCGGAAGCACAGACTTCTATATAATAGGTCCACTGGCATCACAGCGCAGAACACCGAGGCTGTTCGAGAACTCATTGAAGGCGATCGACACTTAACTATTCTTGAAATCTCTCAGGAAATCTCTCAGTTCGAGCTGCCTATCGGTCAAAAAGGCGCGACATTCCGATCAGAAATGTGTTGCTTCTCCATAACAACGCCAGACCCCACACCGCAGCAGTAACACAACAAAAATTGGCCGATATGCACTGGGCTGTCCTAGAACATCCACCCTACAGCCCAGACCTGTCACCATGCGACTTCCATGTTTGGTCCACTCAAGGAAACCCTTGGTGGATAGCGCTTCACAACGAACGAGGAGGTGCAGCAGTTCGTGTGCAATTGGTTTGATACATGTCCGCGAACTTTTTATGATACCATGATTAAAAAATTACCAGACCGTTGGAGGAAGTGTATAGATAAGCTGGAAGACTATGTAGAAAAATAAGAAAAATGTAAATTAGAATTGATTTTGAAAAATATATGGTTTTTTTTACAAAAGGCTCGTTTATATTTGATCCACCCTCGTAGGATCCCACTTTCAGTGAATATCGGAACATAGTTTATATGCTTATAGTTCAAAAGAGGTCCAAAAAAGAAACCAATTCTCAAATTATCAATCTGTTTTTAATATTATACATATATATATATGTGTATATACATACATACATGTACATACAACTCCCATTATAAATCTAAAATTTATTTGGTTTAAACGGATGATTTGGATCAAACAATGGCGGATCTTTGACATATTCCGGTTCTTTGGTCACATAGCCCATCAAGCCTATAACGCAAAAAAGGTCAATATAGTTGCTGCTCGATAAATATCTGCCTTTTCTATCAGGCACAAAATTATACAGTGTTAGGAAAGTTATTTTTAAAAAGTAATTCATGACCATTACTAGTTATTTATTGAAGAAAGTAATTCGTTGATCACTCAAGAAATCACAATTATGGTTACTTCGAGTACTTCCCAGCAACGTAGACTACGTTCAGCAGAAATATGAGCAGTGAACAGTAAAGATCAAAAATCAGTGAGCAGTCACTGATTATTGGTCCTTACTGCTAAATCCTTAAATTTAAACCAATTACGTTGATGAATTACTCAACCGTTGTGCAATCGTTATATCCGCTGAACGCAACCATTGTGTCGACTTGTAATTGAAATGCTGTTTACCTTTTTTATTTCAACGCCAAAATACAAAGTAATCACTAAGGGTGCATTCGGGGAGCGCGCTGATTAACACTAATCAACACTGATTAATGCTCACGAGTCATTCTATCCTCGTCGTAATATCTAATGAGGGACAAAGATAAAATAACGCATAGCGTGTTCCCCAAATGTAGCCTAAATTTCCCGTATATGCATGTGATGAATCTGGCGTATGTTGACGTGTTTACAATTTAACTTATTAACAAAATTAATCCGGGAATAGTCACATAGGGTCTTTTTAGACACCAGCGGTCAGAAAATGAAGATCGGACATTTTTTATCGATTGCTGCCTTCAATTTGAACCAATTGGGAATAATAAGTACTTAGTTGAATTGTGCAGAATCGTATACTAGGTACTTAGTTGAATTGTGCAGAAGATTATAATACTCCCTTCGAACCCTTCCAATCCCACCAGATCAGCAGCATCACCTTTTTCGGATGCAAACCAGCTTTTGGAATGGTGGCTCATTTCGTTTTCCTCGGGACCTTTTTCGCCTCACATTATTGATCATAAACGATCCATCGCCCGTGATCGCTCGTTTCAAAAATGGGTCGTTTTCGTTACATTTGAGCAGAGAATCGTGGATAGAAATGCGGCCCATTACATTTTTTTCGTTAAATTGTGAGGCACCCAAATATCGTTGTTATTCACGTATCCGAGTGTCTCTAATTGCCTTATGCCTTCTGCGCACAGAATGCGGAAATGCTTGCTGCGCGGCAAGAAGCAACGCAGCAGCCAATAAACTTTTAGTTCTCGTGGAAAAACGAATGGTTACCGCGTCGTTTCTTCCAGCGCGGTGGTAAGCGTTTCCGCGTTCTATATGCAGGAGCCATTACAATGCTCATGTGAAATATGTGGTATTTCTGTGATATCCCGTGTCGCATAACGTGATTTATTTTCAATTAGCATTACGATTTAGTCATCACCAACGATTGCAGAAACGTTTTCGGTTCTTCCAAATCAAAATTGCTCCGAACCGAGTGAACCACTTACGAACAGTACTCTCAGCTACGGCATCATCTCCATAAACGACACATAACTTTTTTGCTATTTGTATAGCGTTTTTTTCCTTTCCGGAAATAAAAGAGCATCAAATGACGAAAATGCACCTTATTTTTCTCCATTTTCACTTTTAACGTAAACAGACTTAAAATTCAGAAATCCACACGCACACACAAATTGCAGAGAAAGACGCGTTGAAATGTAATCTTTCAGAATATGTATATATGTCATATATTTCAGTCACATGTGTAACGTATTAACGTGTTCAAATGCCACCAATTGAAAAATGCTATGAATTTTTGTTCCAATTCAGTATAGGAGGGTAATCTGAGTTTTGAATCTCAACATGAAGATAGCGTTACTCGTCAAAACTATTCTGGTTCTATAATCGTACATGCTTTGAAAGATACCTGTGAAAATTTCAGCCATTTTGGACTCAGTTGTTGTCTGACAGTCGTTTGTGTCAGCCAATGTCAGTGTTTTTGTAAAAATAAAAAATATCGAATATCGTGCCGTAATTAAATTATTGCATTTGAAACACATTATAGCAGAGTTGTTTACGCTGTTTACGGGGACGTTTACTCTACCACATCATTTGTCACCATGAAAAGATAGGCAGCTAAATTTAATCCGATTTTTTCCATTTTTTTCACCAGAATGGTTTTGACGAGTAACGCCATGAGTAACGCCCAAAATTTTTCAGACTACCATCGTATACTAAATATCTTCCATAGTTTAGAAGGATATTTTATTACCTTTTGTTACCTATGTTTCAAATACAATCTTAAAAGTTTACCTCCTACTAGAATGCCACTGTGTAGGAAAATAAATGTAAAAATGGTGGTAATCATAGAATGATAGACAATACAATCGACCACAGCATTTTAGCTGTATGCAATTGTATCGACTTGTGTCATAGGTGGAAAGCATTGTATCGTGTTACACAATGTCACCTGTGTACATTGTTGGAAAGTACCATTTCTTTAACAAATTTTGAAGACTATTTTTTTAGAATTCGTTGCTATCGATGCCATATACATATACAAAGTAATTATCACTGTCATTAATGTTAAAAAATATGTTACTTTTACTAATAAAACAAAAATATTATGAAGTCATTACTTAAAAAAAGTAACTTATAATATTAACATGTTATTTCTCCCAACTCTGAAATTACATGACATAAATTTACCTGCATTTTGAGCCTTAATTATCTCTTCCTCTACTCGTTTCTGCTTGTACTCGCATAATCCAGTGATATGTTTTTCATATGTCTTGCCTGTGTAGCGACTTTGAAACTGAGAAAGCAATCGCACATTCTTGTAATCTGGCTCAACATTGAATCTGCATAAAATACATTGACGTTTCTCTCTAACATAAGGATTTTTCAATTTTATGGGCTGCAAAGATACAAATCACTAATATACGACCTTACACCAATTTACACCAATTATTTATCTACTAGTAATTTTATATAAAATTATCTTTATTTCAAAATTTCAGAGATATGTGTTAATGATGTTCTATTAAATTGATATGATAAGTTTTCTTGATACATATCATAATGTATTGGTATGATATGTTATTTGTACTATAGAAGTAGAATAGATAGTATTATAGAAATTAAGGTATATTAATTGTTATTTTTTAAATATATCAAAGTGTTGGTGTAAACAAGCATATTTTCTACTTTTTCTATATTTTGTTATTAGTATATAAATAACAATGTATTAAATTGACATATTTTCTGATAAGTATTATACTAACTTGATATGATGTTGTTTACATATATTAATGAAAATAAAGTAATTTAATTAATTTTTACTTATTTAACTTAATTAAATTAGAAAGAAGTTACTGTTTATNACAGTATATATGCTGCTTGCATATACTCGTAAATTAAGAATGATTCTCAATATTCAATAATTAGAATATTAATAATGACATATAAATAAGTTTTGAATAGGAATATTTTTGTTCACAAGCAAAACACACACAAAATAAACATGAAAAACGAATTTTCAACTACAGACACTTATACAATATATTAAACGGAGAACTGTGTCTCTTTAACTATTAACCAAAATTTTGTATTCATAATATGCATGTGTTTAATGCGTATATATATATATATATAATGCGCCATTTTATATATTATCATGTAATTGAACATTGATCTACAAAAGATATTTTTGAATAACCAATCATAAATAGAGGTTAGGAACATATCAGATTCTGTTCTTCTTCAAGTTTCAATTTTTTAGAAATTCTTTAGAAAATTAGAAAATTTTATTTTCTAGTACTCTCCAGTCCTTATTTTGCGCACTGGTTTTATATAACAATGCTTTTACACAAAGAGAACAATAGGAGTGCGTAGTCTAATGTATTATACAGATGTCTGTGATGTTTTTCAATCTATGATTTCGACGCACCATATCATCTTCAAACATTACGTTGCTCTCTGTGGAACTCACGGTGGAACTTTTACTAATTGTCCGAAAACACGATTTATAAAATTTGCCTGCGACAAACGTCGAAATTCTCCCCAATATAGCAGGAGAAATCATTTCTCGACCGGCTTGTAAGATAACTCTCTCTAAATTCTCTCTCTCTTTTTTTCTCAATATTGGCTACACAAGTTTGTTCCTTATAACTGAATTGTTGAACTATTTAAGAGGCTAGATTCTTGAATCACTCGTAACTATTTGTATACTTAACAGTTAGCCTGTTCTTTTTAACTGAACTGCTGAACTGGTGCAATAAGTTAAAGTGAGAAAACATATACTTGTCTCGCTTCAACTAATAAAACTAGTTCAGCGGAGCAGCTAAAAAGAACAGATTAAGTGATATCCAATAAACATACTGCTTTTACGGATAAGCTGTACGTTCATTGAATATCACTAATCCCAGGTAGTATACAGTAGGTTTGTTTCTTTATAGCTGGACTCGGACTGCACGGGAACTGAACTGAACTGAACCAGTGCAAGCTAGAACTGACGAGTGCAAGGCATGCAGTTAAAGCGGCACACGGTGCTTGTTTTCTTGTTAAATCGCACGCTGGATAAAACTATTGCGTTCTGATTGGCGCATTTCCAAAAATAGATGAAAATACACCAATCAGAATGCAATATTTCTATCCAGCCAACAATCCGGCACGAAAACAAGTACCGTGTGCCACCGGCTTAATAATCGATTATTTTCCTCATTTGACAGTAATTTCTTAAGGCTTATGGTTTCTGCTCATAGGACGCGGAAATGCTTACCGCGTGGCAAAAAGCGAAGCGGCAGTTTTTTTGTTTTTCTATTATATTACCCTGAAACTTTCTATAAATATGAAAATTCACACAATTAAATATAATAATATATAAATACAACTAATGTATAAATACGTTTATAAAGAAAAATATTGTCTCTTACTGGATGCAGGATATCCTGCGTAAGTGCTAGTTTCCACATTGTATGGTTATTTTCTATTACACATGTACACGCGCACACACACACACACACACACAGAGCTACTCGATCATCTCTTCGGAGGCGACAGCGCTGCTAGGAGGGAAATCCCGCCGCGCATACATTACTATAAGGCATATCCGGAGAGACTTGGCCGGTCCAGTTTTCTAGACCTAGAGTTTGGGCGAATCTCCAAAAACACCCTGGCGACCGTGTATTGGCAGCGGGAAGACCCTTGGACGGTCTGTGCGATTCGGACGATTTAATGTCGACTTTATCTACTCGTTCAGTGACATCCGGTCACAACATAAGCTCTAAAAGTAATTTTTGGTCTGTTCATAGAGAAATATTAAACGTGGTCTACAAGAGGCAGTAGAAGTATGTTTATATGGAGGAAGATTAAGAAATTAACCAATTATAGTCGATTATTCACTTTATATTCGAACATGATTGGTCAATTTCTTATTCTTATTTCTTATGAACATATTCCTACTACCCATTGTAGACTATGCTTTACGCATGCGCAGTAGCATTCTTTCTTCAAGGAAGATTTACATTCAACTGCATTCAGCAGAACAGAGCAAGCGATTAGTGATTCGAGAATGTGATTGGTTTACATCTCAAATTCTTGCCAAAATTCAAAACTGCTCGAGCCACGCAGATGGCACTTTCGATTAAAAGCGGAAGTTCCTGAGTCGATCGATAAGTGTCAAGAGGTTCTATATTCATCAGCGATTGCAAATTGTTTCGCAACAACGTAGCTGACAAGTCTTGATTCGCTAGTTCAGAAGTGCGCGCATTTTCCTGAGACTTCAATTTGTTGTCAAACCATTTATTTTTGACCAAGTTATATTCTTTCGGCAATATCTCGTTGATACATCATACAATTGGATATTAGTGTTGGGAATCCTCCTTTACGAGACTCCTGGAACCATTATAGAGAAAGAGAAAGAGAGAGAGAGAGAGAGTGTGTATGTGTGTAGCTGACAACTTATCAGAGCAACGGATTGATTCGACGAAGGTTCGGTGAAAAATATTCGCGACGTAGTGGATTCATAGATTGACCGAGCAGTCGTTTTGCGTGACTCGTCGCTTCTCGTGTCGTTTTTTCTAGCACGCAACAAATGCATCTCTCCTCCTCGTTTCTTTCTTTCTCACATACCTGACACGACGTCAAGAAAGGATAGTTTGCTTATAAACGGATACATATTTGATGTATATACCATAATATACGATAGATGTATGAGTGGTGATGTTTAACATTAATTACTTTATCGATGAAGAGATGGAATATGATAGCGAAGAAAGTGACAGCGCCAGTCGCCGTATAAGAGGTACATATTCCAATTGATTCGGGATCACTTGGTAACATGGGACATATACGTACACAATGTAAGGTTATACAAGATATACAGTAGTGTCCCAGAAATAAATAGCTGGGAACGTTAACTTCTTTTGAGAATATAGTAAGGTCATACGGGAATGCTTTCCCTCTAAATTGTATATCTTCTGTTGTCTTAAAAACTTTATACCAGACAAATAACATTTATAGCTTAGGAAAAAAGCATCTGCTAACAAATAACATGTTTTCTCCCATTTTAACACGGAACAGTGTGAATACCCAAAATCCAGTCCCTGGTTTCTGGAGCTCCCTGCATAATATAATATACGTTTGCCAATCTAAACAAATTATAATGAATAAAGACACTGGACGACAGTCAAACAACTCTTGTCTATGTCTATTGTTTCCAATTGGAACGTGAGAAGGAATTCTATGATGGAAAGAGGAAAATGTGAAGTTAAGTCGAGTTAAAGAATTCGTTCACAAGTGTTATTAGTGCAACCGGGACACGGGACTGCTAAATTGACCTCTTGATTCTTGAAGTTAAATGGTTTTGCAGAGCTTCAGGCTCATTTAACCACAGATTTTCAAAGTTGGTTAAAAGGAACTACAGACGACTTAGGTATATTTTCCTCTAACAAGACTTAGGTCAGGAGCATGTAGAAAAACTTAAGCAGTAAGACTTAAGCAGTAAGAAAATTGACCAACTACAAAGTCAATTAGTCTTATAGTCAATTAGTCTTAAATTACCAGAAGAAAGGTTGATTGATCAATTTGCTTGCTGCTTATGTCTTACTACATATGCTTTTTCTACGTGTTATTAGCCTTACACTTTTACGGATTTCTCTTTCCAACTCACATAATATCAAAATGAACATAAACAGATTGTCAAATATGCAATATACAATTGCAGACATGTCCGATGATAGCTCAGATTCGTTCAATCTGGATGAAATACCAGTGCCTATAAACAATACGTTTGATGTGACATTACCAGCAACCCATTCTGTAAGTATGCATTTGTTTACAGTTTAAGAAATACACAAGGTTTGATTAATAGCGAATTTAATCACTTGTATTATGCTAGGTTAGTACAGCATTAAAAATTGCTATATATAAATACCTATGAATTCTTTTCCATCGATAAAAGTGCTCCTAAAAGTGACCTAATTGGCTAAGAAGCCACATTTAAAAGACTTATTGATAGGAGAAAGTTCGGAATATAGACCAAGATATCCAAATATAATGGCATAACAAATGCTTTGATGATGAAATAATTAATATACAGGATATCCCAAACTCGGCTGCCATGGTATGCAGATAGAACGGGTGAAACTGAGCAAAAACGTCATGTACCATTTTACAAAATTCGCGATACTAATTATTCACCAATTGAAGAATTAATTATTTTGCCTGAGCTGATCATTGCACAGGAAGCATTAGGCTAGATTCTATATAAAGAAAAATGGCATAGTTCTAAAAATCTTCCAGTAATCATGAGCATCAACTGATTTCTAAAGACGGAATAACGCAGCAAACGGCATTGTGCGCCGAAAAGAAATACACCTCTTGCTATCAGTTGATACTTATCGTTGCTAGGACATCTTCAAAAATAAACCATTGTTCTTTATATAAAGTCTAAACTACCGTGCGTTCATTAGCTCAGATAAAATAATTCCTCACTAACTATGGTAAATTTTGCAAAATGGTACATGACTTTCCTGCTCAATTTTACTCGTTCTACCTGCATATCACGGAAACCAAGAACAGTTTGGGACACCCTGTATATTCTGTTAAATAACAGAACAATATCATTATTAGATGAAAACATTCCAAGTGCTCATATGATTTTTTATTTTAATATCTGCTTCATAATAGTCTTCAATATGCACCAATCTGGAGTAATGCGGGTGATTGAATTTGCTATTAGATCTCTATAACATAAAAAGTGCGCGATCTTTTGTAAGACAACTATAAGCGTACATTCTACAGTATTTAGGACCAAATTTGGAGGAATTAAGAGGGAGAACAATACTGGATGATGGAATTTATATGAATTTACCACTGTTGATAAAGCAAACTGTGCTATTCCCTGGACAAACATTGCCCATGACAATCTTCAATCTGCAGATTATCAACATTCTAAAAAACTGTATAAAGAATGACCGTACTTTCGGTTGTGTATGTTATGGTAATCCTATCATACACCAAATAGGAACAACTGCTGAGATATACGAGTATAGGGAGGGATCTGGGAGAAATGGTTTTCATCTGAAAGCCAAAGGCAGACAACGGTTCAAAATATTACGTATTGTTACACCGGTCAGTTTTCTTCTTATATCAATAAATTGTTGTATATATCATACCAATTATCGGAATAATTAAAGTTACAATTAATAACTTTTGATATATATATATATTTTTTTTTTTTTTGCAAGATTATTGGAAATGAAGAAACATTATTATAGATCTTTAACCCTTATCGGACGCTAGCTTTTTATGCGTGATTCTCACTAGGTTGTAACTGGTTTCGGTAAATATGCGAACTTGTCACCTCCTACGTGACGTACGACCGCAGCGACGATGTTGTCATGTGAGAGGTGACTTACAACCGATAAGGGTTAATATCAAACATTAGTACATCGATAACTATATTGCATTATACTTATCAATTTCACTTGGAAGAATTTGATATTGTTTAGGAACATCATAAAATTTCGGCCAATGTTAAAGTGTTGCCAGAGATAACACTTGGGCCACCATTCTTGGACCAACGTTTGACTTCATTAGATCATTTAAGAATTCATTCTGATCCGGAGGAAAACGTAAAAAAGCAGGAAAGAATAGAAAATCTCGAGGCAATGATAACTCCTTGGCCAGCTTGGGTTTACAGGCAATATGACTCTACGAGACTTTCCATGAAAATCCGTCAACATCTGCAATTTCTTGAAATTAGTGAGTTATGATTGCAACAGAAAACTATTTTCATGTGCACATATTCGAAGTTAATTTATAATTTGCAATAAATCTGAATTTTGCATTATAGGGGGAGGTAACGTACCTAAAGATCCTGTCGGTTTGTCCTTCTGGGTCGCAGAGAATATCCTGATAGATCACGACGAAAGACTTGAATTACTACGTTATGATTGTGCTATTAGTCGTTTGCAACGAGAGTTAAAATATCTCATAGAGGTATGTATAAAATTCGCGATGGGTTTAATTCAATTAGCACTTAATAATTTTCAATCAATGCACCGGTATGTAAGTACTAGCGTACATTCGGTAGTATTAAGGTACGAGAATTAAGAGAGTAATATTTATTATTACGAGAATAAATAATATTTTTTTATCGCAATAAAACGGATATGAAAATTCATGTATAATAGCACAAAAGGAATTAAAAGAATTAAGTGCCAAAAATCTCTTATAAATTCGTCTTTGATATATTATGAATACCAACCTTTTAAAGAGTGATATAACATTTATATTGTTTCCTAGTTTTATCGTTTACAAAATGTATATTTGTTATATATTAAAATCGATACACGCGCGTTGTAGTAACAGTATCAGAAAAGAGTCAGAAGTTAAATATGAGCATGCAATATAATGCAAAATCTATGTTATTATCGTTTATTTGTGCGACTCAACATCTACATAGCTGACATGCAACAATTCGTTCAAAAATAAGTTCCTGTTATCGCTATAGTTTGTAAGACAGGCTTTAATTTGAAGGTAAAAGTATAGATGGTCTGTTGGTATTTCAAATAATGTCTCTACCAATAATTTTAGTAGTTATTAATGACAAAACAATAATTTAGCGGATCCTGTTTATAATTTATCAAGATTGTTCACATTTATGCTTTCAGCACTTTATATATTTAAATTAATGCGATTATATTTTAACTTTGTATATTTTATTAATACGTCACCTCTGATGTAAGTCTCTTATTTACGTAGGATAAGATCTACGTGTGCATTCAATGCGAGACTTTCATCGGTAGGCAGTCACACATGTTCCCAATGAACAAGGAAGGCCCGCAGGGTACTTATGTCAATCCCGAAGGTGTTATACATGAAACTATAACCTTTTATCATGTTCAAGGAGTAACGCTTAGCGGCTCTTCACCTTCGACCGAATATAGTTGGTTCCCAGGGTGAGACTTTATCAGGCATATATATATTTTTTTTTAATGGTAGGATACGTATCTCGTTTTGATAATGACATCTACATTATCTGATGTTCAGATACGCCTGGACGGTAGCAGTTTGCAAACGTTGCCGTCGTCACGTTGGTTGGAAGTTCACCGCGACGAATAGTGATTTAAGGCCAAGAGCTTTCTGGGGCGTAACACGCGGAAGCTTGAAAGACAAAGATTTGAAAATCAAGAAGAAAGAATAAAGATGATCTATGTACAAACAATCTATATAGACAGAGAATAGCTGTTATATTATCAATAGTCATATAAGTTATAATGCAGAGGTTTATATGTATGTTCAAGCTGTCAGTTAATACTGTTGCGGATTGAAATCAACCCTAACTCGCTATTAATTATTATGAAATCCTTTTGAAAGACTACAAAACTAAAGGGTAACTAACGCATTCCCGTTATTTTCTTTATATTAATTATATTGATTAATTTGTTATTATAGTTTTATTGATATTATATTGGAATTAGTTAACGTATACAGTACCAGTTCATGTATCTCCAAAAACTTGCATATAGATACCTCAATGTTAATAGAGCTTCGTTTCTTTCATGTTTTTGTGATTATAATAAAAAAAAGTTCTAAACCATATGTATATAGAAAATGAGTTTTTTATATTATAAAAAAGAATATGAAATCACCTATATATAAATATGTTATCTGTTGGAGTTTTTATTACAATTATCAGAACAACTTCATTTACACAGTCTGTTTGATAAGAGTGTGTCTGGCAAAACTTTTACCTGTAAACCGTTAGCTAGGAAATCCCAACGGTAGTAAATAGAAAAAGCCTTTCCTAAAATGTTTTGAAAAGAAAGCCTCAGTTATCGTTCGATCTTACAAATCTCTTTCCGACAGGACATTTTTCGTTATAATGCCGCATTGCGATCCGTGTTTTTCGTACATCCGAAAAAACCGAAAATGTCGCGCGAAACGGCTGTTAAGTGTATGAGAAAGTTTAAGGCATATGTGAATAAATTGGTGAAACGCTATTTAGAGATAAAAATCGTCGATGACCTGCCGGAACATGTTCTACGTAGAAAACGACGGACAAACTAATATTATGGATGTTTACGAATAATCCTCATCTATCTTTGCGTAGCAGACGAGCGGCATTACATTGAAAAGGTATAAATATATCATCACAGTAAGAAAATGTCTACGTCCTCATGATGCAAAATATCGAAGCACAATTAAGAAACCTCTACTGTCTCAAAAACATATCGAAAAAAGAATTGCTCGGGCGTAAGAAAATTTGGACCACGTGGTTGGAATAATGTAATTTTTTCTGATTAAACTCTTTTGGGCACATAGATATTTTCTATACTCATACTTGGTGTACCAACGTCAATAGACCAGCGGATTGTTAAACATCCGATAAAGATACATGTTTGCTTCTTAAAGCACGGATTTGGCATTTTATATTTTACAGACAATTTGAACGCCGCCAAAATAATAAAAATTTATGAGAGACCTTTATTACTATCTGCCTGAAAGTAGTTTAAAAATAAAAAGGAATATTGGCTATTACAAAAGGATATTGACCTAAAATATCGGAAACGTGTTGCGTAGAAACAAGAAAATGTCGTCCATGTACTGAATTGGCTAACACGGTCACCGGATACAAAACCCATTGAAAACGTTTGGACATTCATAAAGCTTAAACTTTGTGGAAAGAAGATTTGGAAAGTCAAGCAGCTAGTTCAATAAATTCAATTGATTTGGAGATCTCTACTTAAAAATATACCAAAAATTAGCAATAGGTAATTATTGATAATGCAGGTGACTGGATTATTAGTTTAGACTAAATTATTAGTAATAAAACATCAGGGTTGTTTTCAAGTATATGTATATATTTTTTTTCAATTCGTTACAATAAATAGTTTTCGAGTTATGTCAAACGCTCATAATGTGATAAAGTTGTTTCTAACCTTTAACGTCACTTTGTGATGCATGATAGAACGAATATCACTCTTATACATTTCTCTCTCGTACATACTTTAGACACATTTTCGGCTTTAGCATTCCTTCTCCATATCTATATACTGAAAGGTTATTTATGTCAATGGGTATATGTAACACGAATTATAGATTTTCAGCGCTGACTATTGAACTATGAGTGTGTTCGAGAATTCGCGCCGATCAATGCTAACTAATCAATCTGTCTTTGTCGTATATTTAATGAGGGATAAAGATAAAATTACGCGTTAGCGCAGATAGCATACCACCCGAACCTACATAACATACTAGAAGGATCCCTGGGAGCGTGGTCCGTAAATAGGCCTCTAAGAGAAAGGCCATGTCTATGTAGTATCTCGCTCTCTGTTTTACTAACATGCTATATAGTCCATATAGGCTAAAGCCAGCGGCACGCGATGCTTGTTTTCATGCTGGATTGCTTGCTAGATGGAAATTTTGCGTTTGATTGGTGTATTATTATTCATTTTTGGAAATGCACCAATCAGAACGCAGTATTTCTATCCAGCAAGCAATCCAACACAATACAAGCATTGTATGCCGCTCGCTTAAGATAAGACAAAGACAAGGATACTACTTAGATACTGCTTCTCTCGGCACGGGGTCATCTGGCAGAAACAAAGGCAGTGTTTATTCCAGTTTGTTATACAGTTCAACGGCGTTGATAGTGAATTGTGGAACACAGCTTTAACTCGTCAGTTCCCAAATAAATTGAAACCACAAATTTCTGTTTCCTCTTAGAAAATCTCATGTTTTGGAACCTAAGGAAACCAAATTTATAGGTTTTGAGAATTTATTTATTTATTTATTTATTTATTTATTTATTTTTTCGCTTTTATTCAGTGTTGACAACTTGTTTTAGAGTCACTAGTATCTAAACTGAACATTTAAAGCTATATTATAGGTTAGCAGTGTTATTTCGATGGTTTATAAATATTGTGCCACTTGGAGGGTGCATTGGGAATTGACGGGTTAATAATGAAATGGGTGTATCTTGATTGACCACATTGCGATTGATCATCACCAACCACAGCCGGCTGGTAACTTGGTGTTTTTCTAGTGTCGGCCAATCAGTGTAATCAGTGTAATAAAGACGTGGTCAATCGAGTCCCACCTGCATGGTTAGAATGAGAGAAGTATATTTCATCTCACTCTAACTTATTACATCAGTTTAGCAGTGCAGCTAAAAAGAACAGATTATTATAAACGTGAGCGTTCATTGCATCCAAATCGAACACACTAGTAGGCTGTGAAATACGTCAAAGCCCGTACTAAATTTTACGAAATTTGAATTTAGTTAAATTTACACTGATTTGCCAAATTCATTTCAATCTCGATTCCCAATCTGTAGTTGATACGGGCTTAACGCATGCGCACAAGCAATCGGTAAACCGTTTAGATCCTCCTCATATTGACGAACCCTTTTCGGGTCTATGACACGTTGGTCCGTGTCGGTATCATTAGCAGGCAGCGCTGCGATATCCTCTGCCACTCTTTCGTTGGTTTCGGCGGTGGTGAGAGTCGTCTGGCACAGCAGGTGCTGTATAGAACGTCGTCCTCTGACATTTCAACGTCTGTCGATATCACCATTTGTCCACTATTGTTGAATTGTTTAATTTACAAAAGCTCTTGTTCAGGTGTTGTGAGTAGCCGGGATGTTGTCTTGGGTGCAGGAGACAATGAAAATGAATCCGTTCGCGTCGCCTTTCACGACCGCCAAATGTCAAGGCTTGAACGACGGCAGTGTGCGACCGCTCGTACCGCACCGGAACATCGCGGCCGCCTCCATCGAGGAAGGTGGTCAGTAAGCGGCTTGCAAACAGAATAGCGCTGGCGAATAGTGAATTCATTGGAATTGTGACCGCGAGTGAAACGAGCGATCGAGTGATTTCCGGCGTCGCAAACTCACGAGAGGTTATACGTAGTCTCGTGCAGTTTCCCGGTTGTAAAAGAGGCTTTTGTTTGTTCATATCAGCAACTGTTCACTCCTATGTATTAATATAACAAGTCTCATTTATATATTGACATGCCAACCTTTATCTGCATCTTTTTCGCCATTGTATTACATAACCCGAAATATGATTGAACATGACATAAAGTACTGTCAACGTTTCGATTCAATCTCGATCGCTTGTTAAATGTTTTCGCGACGTAACTGTGATTCTCGAGGATGGTAGATTTAATATTTGTAGATTACTAAACATTTTGTTTTGTTTTTTTTTTATCTCTTGTTACAGGAGATTTGTCACATGATTAATATGATGTATTAATTATGTAACTTTGGAAGAAAGAAAGAGATAATCATATGCTTGTCACGTGTCGCAGCGATGACACATCTCAAATTTCGAATGAACACGAATTCAATCGTGAATGATTTACATTTTTGTCGAATCTAAATTCATTAAATATTATGCAATTTATCCGATGATGTCTCGTCATGTCAAAGTTTTGCGACACAGACTTAATCCGCGGATTTGAATGGATACATGCACGCCATAAGATTGCATAAGGCGCGGCCATCTTGTCGTAGATATACGGGCAATTCATCCTTGAATAAGGCTAAAGTAAAAATAATACTGCCTGTTAGAGCCGTTAAGGCCTATGCACAATGAAAGCCACGGGCAACGGGAACAAAAAGTAACAATAAATTTCTAAGTCTTCTGTCGGAAATAATGTTATATATTGATACATAGTTTCTGATAGGGTGGACATCTATTGTCTGTATTATTCTCTGTTGTCTGTGGTTTTTACTGTGTATACGCCTTTACTTCTCCATATATGTCGACCGTGACCGAGAAACAGCAGTAGCAAAGTCGTCGCGTGCGCGCAAGATGTTTTTTTTTTTTTTAGATCAAGTAGAACAAGATGTGGCAACAGAGTCTACTTGAAATTTGAACTCATGCCAAGGAGAAGTACTTTGCGCACACGGATCAATCAACTGATCGAATGATGCCTTTGAGACATCAATGTACAATTACAAATTTATATCTTCGCTTTTTAAGAACTTGGAGCTGTGATACACAGAGAAAATGCAAGCAAGCAGCAACACTTAAGAATGAGACTTAAGCAATAAACGAGTTAGCTAGTCGGGATTTCAATTTGATACTTTTACGTTCTCAAAATTAATTTGCTTACCGTTTAAATTTCACTGCTTACATTTTTCTATGTGCCATTCGCTTAAATTTCCTGAAGTGTTAAGATCGTTTCATACGAATTTTAGATCAATCTTTAACCCAGGAGTGGGCGCATGATTTTCTGGAAAATAAAACAACTGCTGTTTATGACTGAGATTCTCGAATAATATTGGAGGCAAATTTACTGAAAACCAGTGATGTACTAGTGAGAGACATCTCTCCACTAAGACATGCATAACATCTATGTAGCCAAGCGAAGCTCTGTGAAATTCAGATGACTTCGGAAAGTGAGTCGAGCGGCTGAGCGATATTTAAAGTACGAAAAAGTGAGCTTCCTTCACAAGTTTCAGTACAGTCAGCGACAGTGATCACACTTTAGACATTTAATGATTGCCCTTCTGTGTGGAGAGACTCTGCCGCTGTCAACCTGAGCCTCACAGAACTTCCTTTGACTACATGGACATGTTACGCATATATTAGTAGGGGGATGTCCTTTGCCAGTGTATCACTGCTATACAGCATTTTGATAAAATTTGCTGCTAATCTGCCGGCTAACATTTTGCTTATTGAGGACCGCCGGAAATGTCACGCTATTCTAAGAAAATGAGAAAAGAGACAAGTATCAAGGCTCTCTTTCCGAAATATTCAATTACTAAAAGACATTCTCCTGTAAAAGAATTTTTCACAGCTATCATAATGCATAGCTTTTGCTGAATTATAATGTCTCTTAGTAAAAAAGAGATATATATATATTTTTATACAGCAATCATTTTGTATATTTGCAGATAGTTGCGAGTTTGGATCTAATCACTATTTCTTGCTATGCGGTCTCGGAGGCATTTTGTCATGCGGTATCACTCATACCATGATCACTCCCTTAGATTTAGTTAAATGTCGAATCCAAGTGGACTCCAAAAAATATAAATCGGTGTTCCAAGGATTTCGTGTAATTATCTCCATTATTCTTTATGCTCCTACGTTCAATGTTTATTCGTCGAGTATACTTATCGTTGGTCCTCACTCTAGGTCACGCACGCCGAAGACGGCACTCGTGGATTGGTAAGAGGCTGGGCACCCACTTTCTTTGGCTATTCCGTTCAAGGAATGTTCAAATTCGGGCTCTATGAAGTTTTCAAAGTTTACTACTCGGCGTTAGCCGGCGAAGAGCTATCTTACGAATACAGAACTACTCTATACTTGATATCGTCGGCCTCCGCGGAATTCTTCGCGGATATCGGTCTAGCACCGTTTGAAGCTGCCAAGGTAACGAATTCTTTGTTATTGAAGTTTATTTCTAAAACATCTACCCAATTACACAAACTCACTCTATTTTCCCGAAAAATAGTAGAAAATCTTTTCTTAAAACAACTTTATTCCACACATTTTCTACTTATCTGTTCATAAAAGATCATTTTGCTAATTATAGGGAAAACCGGACCTAGTTGTCATACTTTTAATATATTTATTAAAAGAAAAAGTTGTATGCAATATCTCTATATATATATATATATAACATCATTAATAAAAAAACAGAAATCATTTCTTTTGGAAGTTAATATATAAATTTTTCTAGATTGAATGGTATATATTTATGTTATAGGTCAGGATACAAACTATGCCAGGATATGCCAACACTCTGCGAGAGGCATTGCCAAAAATGTACGCAGATGAGGGTTTAACAGGATTCTACAAAGGTTTGGTGCCGCTCTGGTTGCGCCAAATTCCGTACACGATGATGAAGTTCGCCTGCTTCGAGCGCACGGTCGAGCTTCTGTATAAACATGTAGTACCTAAACCTAGGCAAGAATGCAGTAAAGCCGAACAATTGGTGGTCACTTTCGCGGCCGGGTATATCGCTGGTGTGTTCTGTGCCATCGTGTCTCACCCCGCCGATTCTGTAAGCTTTTGTTCACTTATATACATCTACCATTAGATCGAATTCTTTGTTTGAAATTTATACATTGTATGCGCGCTCGTGTTTGCAGAATGATTTGGACATGTTTTCTTCTACGTACTTCGGAAAGCAGTCAATGTCCAATGAGAAAAGATATTTTTAAGTATTCTCATAAAATTAAAATTTTTCATAAAATAGATTTATCGGATATATTTTGAAATGCATTGAAAAAGTGGTCAAACGTTCTGCAAACGAGTATGCTTTACGTAATCAATTTTCGAACTATTTTGCGAATTAGTACTTTTTTCTCTTGTAATTTCCATTCTTGCTTTGTTTTTTCTCCTTTTGACAAGCCTTTATTGTTTCATTTTCTCTTTTTTCTCTCTTCAATCCCATTATATTTGTTCTTGTATTTTATTGCTATTTCACACAAACTTCTCGCGCAGGTAGTGTCCAAGTTGAATCAAGAAAAAGGTTCGTCGGCAGGCGAGGTTCTGAAGAAGCTCGGCTTCGCTGGCGTATGGAAGGGTTTAGGACCGAGGATCGTTATGATCGGTACCCTAACCGCGGCGCAATGGTTCATTTACGATGCCGTGAAAGTCTGGCTTCGTATGCCTCGTCCACCACCACCAGAAATGCCCGAATCCCTCAAGAAGAAGTACGGCGTGGCATAAATGCGACGCGGCTCTTACTTCGTCGAGTTTGTTCCATCGATCAGATCTTTATCGCTCGATTAGAAAAGAAATGTATAAAAAGTAATTTTAATTACCTCCATGTCGCATGTTCACATCGTTAAATGATGTCCCGCAACTTCTTTTTTTTTTTGAGTATTTATTCCGCAACATATATGATACACACCATCAGTGAAGGGCAACACTGCCGCAGAATTAGAAAACAAAAAAGAAACTATTGTGTCTTACGAATAGGCGTATAGAGATGTTACAGGATCTATAATTCAAAGACACAATAAAACTAAAACTTAATTCAGCGATGACAGTTATCTAGGATAATCTGTTACCTTGTACATAGGGTAATCGCTGTAAATAAACAGATCGATTGCTCGATTACGCTATTTGTTGTAATTCTTAATATCTCTCTCTCTCCTTACATTAACATTTTTTTATAACTATACAGTGTAAGTACATCACAATGTGGCGATCGAATCGATCGAACTTAAGTAAACTCAATTAATACCTATAATGTAACAATGTTTATATAATCATTATTATATTATAGATGATATTGAGTTGAGTCGTAAATAACATTTTTCCTATTATTCGCACTGCAATACAAGTTGTACATTTTATTTTACAATACAGTCTGAATATTTTGTCCGATGCAGTCTGGAATATATAACCGATAACTCAATGAGAGAACTTATTTTTGATTAGTTCCCAATGGGAACCAAACTATTTTGAAAGTATATTCATTTGCATATGGTTTTTCCAATTAAATTAGATGCATCAAATGATTATGATTGCAAATCACTACTCATGAGTACACTTACGCGGTATTACAGAAGTCGAAGTAATAGTATAAGAGACATCTGATCGCAGAAGTGTAGCAGAAAATTCAGGGAAAATAAATATTTTCATATATCAAATAAAAATATAGTAAAAGTACGATAAAATATTTATACCTTACACTGTCATTTGACTCTTGTCACAACTGATTATCATGCAAAATCATAAATAGTAGCTTACAACCGTGCCCAATTGCGCTTATAACTTCAACGAAAAGGAAAAAAATGCATAAGATAGAAAACCGCATAAGTAGTTCTAATTATAATGGCTCTTGCTAGAATGATTTTGATCTTATGTATATAGATGTAAAGTTGAAAATAGTATAAATTCTTAATCTAAAGGATGATAAGTCGTATATGACCGACTCTAAGATTCATAAATGCATGTCCATATTTCAGGGGATGAAAACACTAAAATAAATAAAAAAGTCACAAATATATATTCTACATACTTTAGTTTTCAATTTATAGATGATTAAAGAAAATGTTCCAAGTGCCTGCCTCGGATGTCAACACATGCCACTGTACGCCTTAATACATCTTGATCTTATCTAATGTTTACAAACAATATCCAACAATACGAATCAAGCAGAATTTCAGGTAGTCAGCATCTTATTCTCGCGAATTCATTACTATTCTAAAAGCGACAAAATGATAATGTATTACTTATACTTATGCTGAAATGTATTTGGTTATGTTTAAGTTATTAGCATCGATACATTTGATATATGGACGTGCTAATAAAAATGAACGTGAAGCATGTCGGTTGTACCAATAACACTTTCCGCAACACAGTATTACGGATCGTTTTCTTCCATTGATAGATGGCTTTGAGAAAATGGTACGTTTAAGTGGTAAGCACGACCACGAAGAGTGCCTATGAGGATCGAAGAGGAACGAAGTTGCTGCATATCCAGCGATAAGCGACAAAGAGAATAGTTGCGGTTCATAATGTTTCTTAATCCAGTATAGCGAAACAGCAGCTTTATCCATATCATCTGTAATGTGTACAAGACCTTTAAGAAGCAGATTACATTTTAAGAAGAACATTTAGCAAATGGTTCCTGAGATAACATGTTAAAAACCCTGCTTTCTTATGTTTCAAACATTTTCTTTAATCATCTATAACTCGAAAACTAAAATATATATGTAGGACATATGTTTATATGACGTTTTTTTTACTTATTTTAATATGTAGGTTCATTCCCTGCAATATGGACATGCATTTATGAATCACCCTATATAGTACACCGATCTGTCCGAATGAAAGTTCATTATACAATAATTTAATGAGTTTTATTTTGGTTTGTATATTTTTGGTTATGTTTAAGTTATTAGCATCAATCAGAATGAATTTTTCGGAAAGACGTTTAAGACACATGCAATGTTATATGAATTTAGAGAAGAAGATAATATGATTACGGTAACAAATAATATTTATATATACGGCAGCGTATTATACGGTATTATATGGCAGTGAAGCTACAAATGTTAGAAAATATCAGCGATAGTTAAACAAATTTAAGAACGGGATATTTCAATCTCGATGAGTCTTGCTTTGGATGACCTGGTTTAAAAGATGGTGATATTGACGCAATAATGAATACCAATCCGAAAACTTATTATATTAGAATCATGAAGAAAGAACCCCGCACTAATTTTATGTGAAACTGAGTCCCGATTAAATCAGCTGATTTTCACATATATTGTAACTTATGATCTGCTGAACAAAGGATGTAACAAGTTAAAAGTTAGATAATGGACAGTTATTGGCTTGCAGCCAGTCAAATAAAAAATTCGAGTTTTACGATTATTGTTTGAGAATACTGGAGTATATCGAAAATCTCATAAGAAAACCATTATTTTTATTGACTCCAGAAGAAATTCCAGATATACTTTACATGTGAATTCACATATGATCATATCATATATGATTTCATGTATAATTATGCACGATCATATGCAGGGTGGCTTCACGTAAAGTATTACAACCTAAAAACTCTAAAAATATTTGCCATATCAAAAAGTTGTTTATGAGAAAGTTTCATGTATTCGAGGGATCTTTCCAATTATGTAAACTAAAATTCTCCTCTACTCCCTTTTAAAGGGAAGAGAGGGGTAAACTTCAAATGAAACCTTCTATAAAATGTTACATATTTGGATTCTACGGGAAAAAATAAGTAAACTTTATCTGGAACATTTTTTTGAAAAATGTTTCTATGAAAAGTTATAAACCTTTAAATATTTCTCACATTTAGTGGTAATTTTTTCAGAGGTCTGTTTCTGTTATGAGACTTAGAATATGAGGTATGGCATAAACACACGTAGTACACGTGTCTCACCTGCGATGAAAGAAGACTTAAAAGGAATAATACGTGAAGTTTACGCTAACGTGACCTCAGAAATATTGTTTAGAGTTAGACAAAATTTTGTAAAAAGAATTAATAAGTGTTTAAATGTGAATGGTCAACCGTTCGAATATTTAATACACTGTCGTAATACTTTACGTGGGCCATCCTGTATAATACAATCGAAGATATGAATTTATGTATAAGACAAAACTTTATATGATGTTTTGTGCGATATCCCTGCTTTTGACATAACTTAGGACCAACAAGGACGTAGTAAAGGATTGATCTCGCGCGCACGCACGCATGCGCACACACACACACACGACAGAGAGGATTTGGAATCATTAAATAATGTGGGAATGATAAACTATGAAATCCTTTTCTCTGCTATAACACACGCACGCGGACAAACTCTCTATCATGTCCATAACGTTAGTCCTGGGTTATGCCAAGAATAAAGATTAAATATCCTATAATCAAATATTGTCTTTTAGTCGTAAGTTTGTATCTTCAATAGTATTATATATATTATATAATCATATATAATTAGATTAGGAGTCATAGACGATTATATGAATCCACATATGAAGCATGTATGAAATTTCTCGAGGGATCAATAAAAATTACGATTTTCCTATGAAATTTTCGATATATTCCAATGTTCTCAAACAATACTCGCAGATCCCGTTTTTCGTGTTTGACTGGCTGTAGGCCAATTATTGCTCATTATTTAGTTTTGAATCTATTGTATCTTTTGTTCAGTAGGTCATAAGCTACAATATATATGAAAAGTAACTGATTTAACTGGAATCTAATTTAGTATAAGATTAATACGAGGTTCTTGGGAGTCTCTAAATTAACTTAAGAAAGCCTTTCAAGACTCCAGAGTATTCAGCAAAAAACTCCGCGTTGACATTAGCGAGATACAGTTCAGAACGACAAAAGGATGAATTGATAGAATGCATTCAGCAGACGCTACAAATGCTTCGAAGCATTTCTTCTTCATCTATCTTTTGGGCCCAAATGAAGGAAAAAAAAGAAGGAGAAACGCTTCGAAGCATTTGTAGTGTTCTCTGGATCGCATTTATACGTGAAGAGTAGCATGGTAATAACAAAATTTTGTGTTACGTGCCATTTCCCTATTATTTGCTTAATTGTGTAGGTGTGATTTATGATATATTTATTAAATCTGTAAAAATGGACGAAAATCAAGATTAGCATGAAATATTATGCGTAGGAACATATTTTCTACTTCTTTCAACAACTGTGTGTGTTTTCTTACATGAATAGGACCTTATTTCATGTGCCTTTTACAACTATTTATTGACTGTCAAGAGGGAAAGGGAGAGTTTTCGTCCATTTTCATAAATATCTTCAAGCGATCTCAAGTGTTGTTTTATCCAAATATCTATTTGCAAATAGCACGCAATGTTTCTCAACGTGTTATTTATCGCTTATAGTGTCACGAATTCAATATGGCCGCAGCGACCACTCTGAAGTCTTAAAAGTTAATATAAAGAAATTTACTTATTACTCAACCAACATAATGATAATGTGTATTAATTCGTAGAGAAGTTCATAAATTGTGAAGTACATTTGTATCACTTTGTTTCCAAAACAGTCTCTAAATATTAAAATATATGTAGAACGTGCAACAATTAGCGACTTTTTCTTGCGATCGCTTAAAGTCAAAAACGAAATTGCGAAAAATTGATTCTAAATTTATGAAAGAAGTCATCGTTAATTAAAATCGCAAATTGTATGACACATTCTAGATAATATAAAGCTACGATTTTTCGCAATATATTGCGAAAACTTTTTGGCATCGATTGAAAATATCTCGTCTCTTATCAACATCAAAAAATATAAGTATCTTATAGAGATATAAGGAGGAGTAACAACAGCGCAAAATACAACAACTATACATTCCTTTCCACCTATTGTACGCATAACATGAATATCAAAAATACGGCTTGCACGTGATATAATAGATAACAGATATTCTTGGTTATCTCGCGGCGACCTCATTCTGGAAATGAACGACGGCGTCTTGCACGGTAGCGAAAATCTTAAATGATATCGCGCCGTACACGTATGTATCGCACTTCTTTATCATTTCGAAAACAGGACTGAGACAATTGACGAAGTAGAACTCAATGTTCACCTGCTTGAACTCTTCCACAATCACATGCAACACGTGAACGCTACTGGGATCGATGTAACTCAACGCACTCATGTCCATGATGATGCACCGCAATTCTTTTCTGTCATCGGTGCTTTTGTCGTCCAAGAAACGGCCTTCCTCTACTAACTTCTTTCTACGTTTGATCACTTCTTGCGGACATATGGCCACTAGCTTGTACACGACAGATTTGAAGTGGCTATTGTTGGCGAAGTTCAGAGTGCCGCTGTAGCGAAATATTTTGATCCCGTGGATTTCTTCCGCCTGGAAAAAAGAAGGAAGTTGAGTAAAGGAAAAATAGAACATATATACACAAATTAAGTTTCAAAGTGTACCCAATCTTTTTCAAATGCCGAAATGCGGTCAATCTCAATGTTGAGTCTCTCATCAATCTCTTCTGTTGAAATTTGTGAATTATTTCCTACTAAATTGCGCAGAATGTTATCATGTCAAAAAGTCGGCCAGAACATGGCTGGTCGTCAAGGTAAAAATCATCAAGGTGAAAATCAAAATTGATCCTAAATATATCTGATTTCAGACAACTTGTATGGCCATTTTCAACAATTCGAAATTTTGTATACTGTTTGTAAAATGAAAGACCTAATCTACAAGTATGTGACGGTTGGCACATCTTGTGTTAGATATTTTGTAAAGTAGTAGAATTTAAAAAAAACTATCATATGTTGATATTTATTTGACCTTGGGATGACCTTGAGAAACGTTGTCAAGACGTTTTCAAAACTTTAGCTAGTATACAAATCTTTTTTCGACAAGAACTATCAAAATTATGAATTTTCAAAGCTTCAATATCGCAGCAGGGTGATTAGCATCACCCAAATGTGTACCACGCGGAGGTAGCCTGGTCAAATTTAAATTTCTTGCGTGTGTGCGTGCGTGCATGCGTGTACCTATATTCCATCAACCCCTGTTGTTTTTCGAAATATTTCTTGCCGTCGTTTTGTTGTTCTCAAACTCAGCGCAATTTGCAGAAGTTGATTATCTGATACGGTTCAAAAGTTAATACAATGTAAAATTTGAAATTCCTAAAAGCCGCTTCCTTCAGCTGGTTGTGCTGTGCAATACAGCGATCTGACGATATTTTGCCATTAGGAAGTCTTTGTATTCTTCCGGCACAATCTGGCACAACTTTCAAAATTTCGAAAAGGCTTAGCTGTCTTAGCCGTCGTTCATTCGTTTGTTAAAAAGTCACAAGAGTCAGAAGTCACTAACAAGTTTGAAATATACCGGTTATTCTAGTTATTGACGCCTAAATCTTTCACCTTACTAAATTGATGAGTCTATTTTACACTAAAATAAAAATTTTTGAGAATATTAGCAAAGTAT
The DNA here is from genome assembly GCF_001313825.1 of Dinoponera quadriceps. NCBI lineage: Eukaryota > Metazoa > Arthropoda > Insecta > Hymenoptera > Formicidae > Dinoponera > Dinoponera quadriceps. Next base: position 342,582 of record NW_014555734.1, read on the forward strand.
ATAGTATGCTGATCCCTATACAAGATTTGGAATCTAAATTTTGAAATTATTCCAGCTCTCTTTGAGTCTCGCTTTCTCGTCGGTGCTTCAGTTGTGAACTTGCCCCGAGGGACTTGGGATTTTCGAACTGTTGCAATTTTTCTTACTACAAAAGAAGTGACAGGGGCCCCCTGGAAGCTCTTATCTGGGAGCTTCATTTGTAGGAACAGGTTCAACAATTCTAATATCACAAAGCTTTGATTGCAAATATATATCTAAATATGTATTTAGTTTAATTAATAAATAGAACATACATTTCCGACAGTGTATATATTTAGAAGTACACAATATCGAAAGTATACAGACTATTTATGAAACTTTTTTATTAATAATTTTTTAATAAACAATGATCAAAACGGTTAAAATCTTTTGAATATTACTCAGGGCGATAACAACATATATCAGGTTAAGCTTTTCAGAAACGAGTCCGGTAATATGAATATTTACCAAATTAATGAAAAAACATTTTTTTTTAAATTAACCATTATTAGATAATTCCGAAAGAGAGCGTTCTATTAAACAACGTAGACAGATCAATCAAAATATTTTTATCTTTAAAGATATACGTCGTATCCTCTTAAGTGTCGGCCCACAATAGGTATTTTAAGCCTTAAGAAATTGACTAATTACAGTTAATTATTCTTTTCACATTCGGCTGTATTGGTCAATTTCTTAAGGCTTAACTTATCTATTGTGGACCGACACTAAAGATACGCTAGGACTTAAATGTTAGAATGTACAGGATAATAATGTTTAGAATATACAGGATGTCCCAGAATAAGGAAAACATCCAAATATTTTATTTCTATACCTTCAAAAGAAATGTTTCAGACGAAAGTTGTAAGGTTTCAAAGGGCACATAATATCGTGACTTTGAATTATCATTAGATAGCGTTTTTCAGGGTCATTTTAAGATCAATTTCACTTTCTTATATAAAATCATATAGTTTTTTAACACAAATCGGTTCCTTCATTCATTTTGCATATAAAAGTATTAGAATAAAATCATGGAAAAGTAAATACTTTTCGAGATTTTACTTTTTATTCTGATATTTTTTAATATACAGGGTAAGGCACCTAACTACCTTAAAAAACATATAAATTATACGTTGTGTGAGAAATTGTTATATACAAAAGTTGCATGATTTCAAGGGGGTTATCACATAGTGTATACATTTTTGTTATAAATGGAGGCGTTTGGGAAATTTCAAGGTCAACTTCGTTTTTTTGGAATGGAATGTTATATTTTTTGTGCGATCGTTGGGAAGTATGTTTAATTTTGCGTTTAAATGTATTACCATCAATTAATCTAATAGATAAGAAGGTATTTAAGGGAACAAAAAGTAAGAAAAAGTTGGAGATTTAATATCTTTGTTGAACGTAATAAGATAAATAAGCCGATTAATCAACAATAACTAATCTTACTTTCATTAGTAATGGTACAGTTATCATTTCCTTAAGTTGGGTGCTCGAATTGATGTCCATTAACATTAATACAATGATATAATCTATTGCTCAATGACAAAACAACATGCTGAACGGGGTGGCCATAAAAATTCTCTACCACGACCTAACCATCGATTTGGAAATTGTCTATGCAATGCTTCTCTTGACTCTCGTGTGTAATGTGCAGGACAACCATCATGCTGGTACATGGTAACATTTCTAAACGAATATTTAGTGGCATATTCTCTAATAACGTTGGAAAGATCTCCGTTACTAAAGTTGCGTATTTTTTTTCCGTTAATCATCTGTCAATAAAGCATGGTCTAATTATTTGTTTGCCAAATATGCCACACGTTAATGCTCTATCGCCAGTGGTGTTTCCTAAGTAATGTTTATCAGCATAAGCCATTCTCATTGATCAATGGTAAACATTACTTAGAAAACACCGCTGGCTTATTCATTTTATTACATTCAACCAAAGTATATTCACCTTTCAATAACATCATTTTAATATTTTTTCTACTATATGAAAAAAAATCTATTACTGATATCAATTAATGCACATTGGGACCATGTACTTGTAAAATGAATTTTTTTCAGGTTTTCCTATGTTTGCTTACAGCGATCGATTTTCTATCTGTCATTCTACGTACAAAAGTGTTAAGGTAATGTTATAAAAAAGTAGATACTTTATGAGATATATTTCAGATTTTATGCTAAAAAGTATCAGAATAAAAAGTAAAATATCGAAAAGTATTCACTTCTCAAGGATTTTACCCTAGTATTTTTATATATAGAACGAACACAAGTCGATTTGTGTTAAAAAAAAATTACATATCATTAAAAAAAATAAAGTTGATTTTGAAATGACCTCGAAAAGTACAACCCAAGAGCAATTCAAGTTTATAATATTGTGTCCCTCTCGAAGCGCTACAACTTTCGTCTGAAACATTTTTATTTTGAAAACGTAGGAAAAAAGATATTTATTTATGTTCTCTTTAGGCTGGGACATCCTGTATATTCAACGTATTTTTATCGCTAAAAACTTACCGCTTTATATCTGTCTAAGTCCAGGTATAGATCTGTATGCGGTATGTGGCCCAGCAGACACGTGTAAGATCGAATAGTTTGCAGTAAAATAATAATGAGCGAAACGAGTAATCCGGCTAATAATCCGATATCGATGTTAACCAATGTCACTACCAAGAACGTCACTATCCAAATCAAGGCATCGGTTTTGTTCAGCTTCCAGAATTTCACAAGTTGCTTGGCTTGCATGAACATTCCCTTCAATGCTACCTGCAAAAGGAGAAAACCATCGTTTTGCAAGTTTTACGCTTTCTCACGATCGCCGGTGGTTTCATTGTTAATTCGATACGCACAACTATTATGGAGGCCAGCACGCATCTCGGTAGAAGTTCGAAGAACGGCCCGATCCACAGGAGTATAACAAGTAATAATAAGCAGGACACGACGCTTGCTATCTGCGTACGTCCTCCGACAGCTTGTTGGATGAGCGATCTGCTTAGAGAGGCTGAAATCGGCATACACGAGAAAAAAGAGCCCACCACGTTACTGACGCCCTGAAACAATAGAAATTCACCAGTTAACTTCAGTTGGAAAGTTGGGAGATAAATATTTCTGAAGTTGATGTCTCACCATCGCAAGAAATTCTTGATTCGTATTTATCTCATAGCTGAGCTTCTGCGCGAATATCAGTGCCATTGACACAGTGATAGTGTACGAAACTACGGTTATTGCGATACTGTCCACTGCTACCAGAGGCAATAATTCCATATTCGGCACTTCTAATTTAGGAAGTCTGTCAAAAGACCATAAAAATGTGATGTGAATTTTGAATTTCTGATGTCTAAGCTTGAAAAAATGTTACACACCCTGTAGGAATAGGTCCGACAATTTTAATATTGTAAAGCTCTGATAAATTGCAATATCTCGAGACTAATGTTCCACCGACAACTGCGATGAGCTCGATCGGTATTGGTATGCTACATTTCTTACTTATCCGTGGCTAATGGAATGCGAAAATTAAGTGATAACTTCAAACGTTAAATTACAACGTTGCTTACCTTTAGAAACTCATTATTGATAACAAGGATAATAATTGATATGATTGATACTATTACAGCAGCTATATTTGCATCCTTCGCTTCTTTGAATATGTCTATAACAGTCTGAAATGAAGAATTCAGCAATAAGATAATAATGCTGGTACTGTAAAGTGCAAACAAAATCTTTACTCACAAAAATTAACTGAAAATACCCCTTCTTCTTCGGCAGTTTAAGACCAAGAAGATCTTTGATCTGAGATATTAAGACATAAACTGCAGCTCCAGTCGTAAAGCTATTCACTAAAGTTTCGCTAAGCAGTGTTGCCACAATGCCTAATTGGAATGTATACATTATTATCTATAAGGGTAAGAAAGATTTTCATTTTCTATTGTTCTCGATTTTTTTTCCCTATAAGCTTTAAAAAGTGATACGCAATACTAACCTGGAATATCCCGACCATCAACGTTACCGCCGTTGCTACTTGCATTGGCGCGTACATATTCGTGACATCCTCGAGATTTCCAGAAGCTGCATTTGAGATATTTGCAGATACGTATTCCGTAGGCGGTGTCGAATAAGACGTTACTACTTTGCCGGTCATTAAGCAAACCACAGCAAAGGTTCCTGATGGATGCCAAGAATGTTTGATTGTTCAAGCTTGTCGAATAAGTTCATATTTAAGGTGTATTATTTCTAATAATTCTGTAACGGAAGTAGCATTTCACTATCTTTACATTGTTTACACCAGATAATGTATTCACTTACGTGTTAAAAACTATAAAGTATTCCTGGCATCCCATAACTTACAATTATAATTTTTATGGTAAATGATCTAAGCAACTTGATATTAAATTACTAAAATTATAGGGAACTTATATCATTAATATAAAGATGAAGAATATGGATTGTGAAATATCTTACATAAGTGTGTTTCCTCTAATTTATTCTCAGTATATTTTCAAAAATTGTACATCTCATCATATTACTTCATATTGTATATATATACTCACCTATGGATATATGCTTAGATGTGCCAAAGAAAAAATATATCAAGACAGGAAAGAAAGCCATATATATGCCGACTACTGGAGGTAAATTTCCCAGAAGTGCATAAGCCATGCCTTGTGGTATATGCATAATTCCCACAGTTAAACCAGAGATTATGTCAGGTAGTATGTTTTCCTTCCAATTGTATGAGTTTAGCCATTTTATTGCTGGCACAACAGATGTTACACAAAACTGCCAATTTTTTGATCTGATGTTGTTTACTGTACTTTGTATTACTGCAAAAAGATTATTCACATTGTAGAATTTGTATGTGTCAAATAGTACTAAAGCAGCAATGTATTGTTTCTCCTTATAACTTACAGGATGATTTTGGTTTCTCATAACGATAATTTTGATTCAATGCTTCATGTTCATAGAGAGGCCTCTCCAGATGTATCTGCAGTAACCTGTTATGCTTCTCCATACTTGGAACAATCATCAAATATTACATATAAGAAATATCTATCCAGTGAACAGAATGTCAAAAAATGACACATAAGACAACCTTAAAATATTTTTCAGTTCTTTAAGAAACGTCTTTAAGAAAGAAGTTTCTGAAAAAGCTTTTAAGGATATCTTAAAGTTTATGCGCCAATTTTGGACATTCTGCTTACTAGGTGTAAATTTGTTTGCCTTCTACCTTACCTAGATTATCTTGTACAAAAAATCAATATTATATATATACAGTTCTGATATTATATAACTTTGATTCCAATTAATTAAAGTGCTTCTAGGACCCAATGTATTTTCCACTGTAAGATTATGTAAGGAAAATTGCATGATACGAATCATTCTTTGTTCATTACTCAATTATATAACATGTTATACAGATAAAATTGTCGATTGTTATTTCTATGTGAAATTTATGTTATTTATGTAAAATTTATGATACTTTAATAATTAACATGCATGTATGTAAATAAAATATGAAGAGAATTCACATACTTATGCATATTATAGATTATATTAGAACTTGTGCATATTATAATATAACGTGTTCATATAATAAGTATTATTCAATCTTCACGCTCTATTTGTTTCGAAGTGATGTATAATTAAAAAAAAGTTGAATTTATAAATTTTTCTATATTATTGCTGTTACTCTGTATTTATTAGAGAGTGAACTTACACGTTTATATTAAAATCCGTCCCGTAGATCTTTCTTGTCTATCTCTTACTGATAATCAAACAGTAATAAAATTTTCGATAGCACGTGACGAATAATCATCGATGCTCACGAGTCGTGAGCATCGATTACAAACACATGTAAGAATTTACATTTCCCAACTTAACCTAACCTAACATCTACCTTCAGTTATATTACAGACACTTTTCAATCAGTATTCAACTGTATTTTTTTTCTTTCTAATTTATTTTTTTTTTATTTATATTTGAGGAATGACAGAAGCTAAAGCCAAAATCCAAGAAGCGTTTAACGTTTTATCGCAGGAGACAAAAGGTTTGTTATTTAATTCTACAACGTATACTAACCTCATTGGACAACATTGCAAAATGCTCTGCACAATTTAAGATTTCTGCTAAGGAACAGAAAACGGTCTTAAAAATTATTCCTGAAAAAAAGTTAAAAACATTATTGTCATATGAATATAGATAAAATTAATAATAGTAATAATCAATTATATACAAATATTAAGAAACTATATATATATATATATATATTCTGATGGAAATATGCTGAAAACTCCTGAATTCCCCATCAATTAACCTTATTTTATTATCATCCCAACCATGTATGCAGTTTTTCAATTAAATTCAATAAATTTCAACAGTATACTTTCCTTATATTCGAATATTGATATACTATGAACTTGATGAACAATGAGATAAAAGTTACTGAAAAATTATTGAAATGTATAATATAATAATAAATATTTCAAAATAAGTCGTAATTTTCATCATGAAATTCAATGTAATGCTGTAAAATATAATGAAAATTATAAATTTGAGAAGTGATAAGTTATAGATCTGAGAAGAGATAGAAGAATTTTTGAAATATTCGATCTCATGAAATTTATTGAATTAAATAGAAACCTGCTTATATTAATGAGATGGAATCAATTGAGAGAATATTTTAACACAATATTACCATCAGAATATACAAATATATATATAAATATAAATGTATAAATACATATATATGTATATACAGGATGAGGCACCTAACTTGACTAATTTATAAATTATACGTTATACGAAATTGTTATATACAAAAGTTGTATGACTTTGAGGAGGTCATCACATAGTGTATACATTTTTTTTTATAAGTGCAGACATTTGGGAGATTTCAAGATCAACTTTTTTAAATGGAATGTTTAATTTTGCGTTTAAATATAATTATCATTAATTGGCCTAAAAGATAATGAGATATTTGAGGAAACAAAGAGTAACAAAAGGTTGGAGATTTAATATCTTGATTGAATGTCCTACACATTATATACGAGAATCAAGAGAAGCATTGCATAAACAATTTCCAAATCGATAGATAGGTCGTGGTGGAGAATTGTATGGTGATGTATGGCTACCCCGTTCACTAGATCTAACGCCATTGAATTATGGAATATGTTGAATTGTGGAATATATTGAAAGATACAATGTTTCGTAAGCCACCAATAACGATAGAGAGTATGAAAGATCGAATTCTCGAAACGTGCAATAGACTTAGTTCAGAAACAATTCAGAATTTTATTTCGTCATTAATCAATAGATTATATCATTGTATTAATGTTAACGGACATTAATTCGAGCACCTAATTTAAGGAAATGATAACTGTATTATTATTAATTAAAATAAGATTACCCAGACAGCACAAATGTCCAAAATCGGGACATGAGACGTCTTTTAGACGTTTCGAGGTCGTTTTTAAGATGTTTTTAAGACGTCTTATATCTCGATTTTGAACATTGTGTTGGGTAGTTATTATTGATTAACCGCTGGCTTATTCATTCTTATTACATTCAACCACGATGTTAAATCTTCAATTTCTTGTTATTCTTTGTTTCCTTGAATATCTCGTTATCTATTAGTCCGATTAATGGTAATACATTTAAACGCAAAATAAATATACTTCCCAATGATAGCGCAAATAATATAATTCCATTTTAAAAAACGAAGTTGACCTTGAAATCTGCGAAGCGCCTCCACTTAAAAAAAAATGTATACACTATGTGATGACCCCTTGAAGTCAGGCAACTTTTGAATATATATATAAATAATTATTATAGATTCATGCGAAAAATATTTGTTACGAATATAAAATGGAATCGTACTTTAATCTTAATTATTTTGTGACATCAGTTGATTTATTTACAAAAAAGCTAAGATGTATATAGTCACACTAATAGTATGTTTATATAATTTCCCCACGTTCATATAATTTTATTATAATCTGTATAATTTTTTACTTTATAGAATTATATTTGCAAAGAGAAATTGCAGAAATAAATCACATAATTACACCGCTGATTTTCTACCGAGAATTTGTCTCGAAGAATATACCATTAGTGATACGAGGAGCAGTAAAATATTGGCCTGCTGTAAGCAAATGGTCCATACCATATCTTCGTGAGACATTTGGCGACGAGGAGATTTCGGTCGCTGTAACACCAAATGGCTATGCAGACGCGATAGTCAAGGCAGACAACGCGGTGGAAGAATTTTTCGTGATGCCCGAGGAACGCAATCTGACGATGTCAAAGTTTCTCGATGGATTAGAGTATCCACGGGAGGACAGTATATTTTACATACAGAAACAGAATTCAAATTTTATAAGCAGCTTTCGCAAATTGTGGTCGGACGCGGAAATCGAGATATTGTGGGCTAACGAAGCGTTTGGAAAGCAACCAGATGCCGTAAACTTCTGGATGGGAGATGAAAGAGCTGTGACTTCCAGTAAACTTTTATTTTGACAACACATTGAGATTATCCTAGTTTCTTTTAGATCTCATCATGTTAAAAGATCATACGTACGATCATTGTTTCGCGTGGATTTTACACTTATACAATCTGAGAAGGATCATTGATGTATACACATAAATATTACTATAAACATAATTTTAATAGAGGCATCTATGTGATTAATTTTAAAGATCAATAAAACGTATCCAACCATTTGTGTTACTAATTTTTGCAGTGCACAAAGATCCTTATGAAAATATATATTGTGTCGTGACTGGTAAAAAAAACTTCATTTTACATCCTCCCACGGATTTGCCATGGATTCCGTATAAAAATTATCCATCTGCTGTTTATAAAGAACATGAACCTGGAAAATGGACGATCGAATCGACAGTCAACGAAACACTTGAACAAGTCGCAAATTTGTCCACATTGACACCATGGATATGTATAGATCCCTTAAAGCCAGATTATGAAAAGTTCAGTCCACATTCTGCTTCTCAGATAATACTCTTGTTCAAGAACTCGCAAAATAAATTAATCTCATCTCGTTTATAGATATCCAAAGTATGGTAATGCACATACTCTAAGAGTCACACTGAATGCAGGAGACGCGCTGTATTTACCCTCTCTATGGTTTCATCATGTAACGCAGTCCCACGCCTGCATATCCATCAATTATTGGTATGACATGGAATTCGATATTAAATATGCATACTTTAAAACACTTGAAATATTGTGCAAATAAACGAATAAGTAGTTTAAGGCACGCTTGAAACGTTTCTTGTATATAAATGGTGTTATTTTATTTTAAATTAGCATTTTCAGTGTACGCAGAAATAAAGAAATTTGTAATTATATATGTGTATACATACATATATACATATTATGTATGTATTTACTTGTATATATATATATACTATTGGCATACATATTCCATAATGTCAATCTAATTAAGAAGTAATCGTATTTTTGAAACGCCTATGTGTGTGTGTGTATGTGTGTATGTGTATATATATATATATATATACACATACTCTTTAGCTAATATACTTTCGACAAGTCCATTAAATTAAATGCACATCTGTGTACGGTTACGCCAATGAATAATACAAAGAGGTGTGCTGAGCGCGCACGCAAGATACATGTATTATTTTCCACAGAGGTGATCTTCCACTGGAACAATTGTAATGGCTTTCATGAAACCATAAAGAAACTACACGAGAATATAAGTCAGGCCGTGTCGTCGTTATTCCCGGTGAGTATACGCGCGTTATGATAGTTCCGTTTTGTATTGTATGTGGTATGCTGAGTCTCATACATCTTTCGGTTCTCCAAATACTTCCGGTAATTATTTTCGCGTTTTCGTCGCTGCTCCTCCGCTTGCTGTCGCAATTTCTCAGGGTTCATGTGCGTGGTTACCATATGCCTCGTCAGCGAACTCATGAACTTGTATGTGATTCCGCATACATCGCAGGAGAGTATTTCTTCGTTTTCTCCTTGTTGCTGTGTTGTAAAAGAAAGAAACTTTATTAATGAGGCCTAAAAATAATTTATGCACAACCACGCGAAACAAAGTGAAACAGGCAAGCGAATGCACGAAGAAAAAAGGAAAGTATCATCGAGCGAATTGAAAATGATTATACTTACTTGCTGATGAACCATCATATGTCTCTGCAGATTGTTCAAACGGTTAAACTCACGGCCGCACACCTCACAATCGAATTTCTTGTCGGGATCATGATACTTCTTGTGCATACTCAGATCAGTCACATGCGAGAACGACTTCTGACATATATCACATGTGTGTACGCGTTGCTCGCTAGGCATGTGCGACTCTTCGTGTTTCGTTAGACTGGCCTTCTCCATGAATCGGCGGCCACAATAGATGCAGGGAAGCGGTCGTTGCTGAAGAACGGCTGCGGAAGGCTGCGAATTGTGAAGATTCAAATGACGACGTAGCGCTGTGGACGTGGGAAAGTTTTTGTGGCATTCCAAGCATTGGAAAGGTCGGTCGCCGGTATGAGTTTTCCTATGGCGAGCTAGAGATGTCTGATCGGGATATCTGAATAAATATAAAATCTTAATGTATCTTATCATATACTCATAGAATGTGATTATTAAAGCATCTTCACGTTTAATAGTAGTGAATTCCCGCTGAGGAAAACTAAATTGTTAAAACTAAACAAATTACATAAACAAATTATGCATAAAAGAGAGAATGGGAAGAAAATCAACGCAATAAAAACGCCAATTTGATAAATAATATGAACAAAGAAATAATGTATAAACTGGAGATAAAATAAGAAATAATTAGAATGATAAAATCAACGAGAGCAGCGATGAAAAACAAATTTAAATTACCTCTTGGGACACAAATCGCAAGGAAAATTTCTTGTAGTTATATCTTCTTCACGAGCATGTTTCAGCCGATTGTGTCTAAGTAACTGGAAAGACGTTTTGAAGCTCTTATTACAGATGTCGCATTTTAAATTGTCTGTTGTTGGTATAATGACTTGGGTTCTCTTTTGTCCATTCTCATCCTCTGATATTATCAACGAGATAGTTACAGTATCGTCATTGTCGATATCCAGCAGCGGCGACGCTGCTATTGCAGTATTAGACATCTGAAAAGATCACAAACATACTAGAGTATTACGTCAAGTCTTCGATATATTAAACTTATTAATATGTAATAATACCTGTTTATTGGAAGATTTTGTATCTAAATCAGGCAAAATAAAAGAATCGTCTTCTATCGTTTTATTATTTTGCTCAGATTTCGATTGCAATTCTTTACTGGTCACTTGATCGTCGTTATTTTCTGCGATCGCGTAATTCCCGTCGTCAGTCAAATACACCGGTTGCAAAGCTCCGTTGTCGTCTTTGAAGTACAGCTGTCCGTCTTCGTCCTCATGTAGAAATATCTGATCCTAAAATTATGAAACATCAATAATATATTTGCTAATAAAATCTGCAGAGGTACAATTAGCTTCTTCATTATAGATTTTATACTTGAGAATTATCCTCCTCTTGGTTTTGATTGGATTCGTTATTTGAAGTTTCCCATATCTGTTCATCCTGTTCAATCGCAGCATTATCGTACTGATATTGCTCATTATCGTCAACAGCTTGTGCTACATACAGTGTCTCCATGTTATCTCCCTCATAATAGATAGTACCCTCAACTGGTATGGTATTCTCGTCAAGTCGTTCCATCTAAAATAATTGTTAATGATATAAAAACATTACCAATATCTTGTGATCAATATACCAACCTTGATATACTGAGCATCACTGAGCTTCTCCTGTTGCTTCATAGAGGAATCTTGTTTCTTTGTCCCAAGTACAGTGTATAACAAATTGTTTTCTACATTCTTCACTATCTCGTGAGTGCTACTATTGTCTTCGATATTATTTACATTACTTCCAATGCCACTATCCATTTTTAGCTTGTCAGATTTTGCCATGGAATCCATATGAGTCCTTATATCTAATCTGTTTGATTGCAGCGACATAGTGACGCTTTGATTATTTACATGTTTCTTATCACTTTTGGAGATAACCTGTGCCTGTATTTCAGTATTATCCAACTCCTCCATACGCTCTAGATCTTCATCTTGCCAGTCCTCATCTACATCATATTTTATAACTTGCTTCTTGTTACTGCTGTTCTGTGTGCTGTTGTTCTTGATTACCTCCTCTGTTACAGATGGTGAAATAAACATTGAATTCTCTTCATCAAAGCCATAGATCTCGGTATTCTTGTCATTTGCTTCCTTATGTATTTCATTCATCTCCTTTACAACTATTCCATTCTTCTTCATACTTGATGTCTTATCCTTTGACAAAGATACATCATCATCTGCAGGAATTTCATCGCATTCTTCAATCTCTTCGATTATCTCTATGATTTCCTCTATTTCTGTCTCTTCAACATCCTCTGTCACTTCTGACTCCAATATGATATCCTGCTCCGAAACACCATCTTTCAATACTTCCATGACATTCTTGCCACCCACAATATCCAGAGTTTCTAATATCTCTGAAGGTATATCCATCTTCAAAGAGCATGCACACCCTTATACCTGAAATATAAACATATAGTTAAATAAAACGCTAGTATGAGTCAGTTAACGAGCGTTGCAATCAGGAACAGGATATTACGACGCGAGAAAAACTAACGAGTTTATCGTTTACGATGCCGCGATTATACACAAACTGCTGACCGGTGCGGAATAACGCGCAAACGAGACGGCGTGCGTCCTACATAATATCTGATGGATATTACGTACTGGGACATTTCGATTTGCCATACACGCCACTGCAATTGGCGCGCGCGCGCGAGAGAGAGAGAGAGAGAGACGCGCCAGATACCTCTCAGAAGCGAACTAACGCGAGATGTTGACCTGCGATTCTCCGCGCATCATGTTAAAATACTGGCGATGTCGAGCGTACGTTCGACCGATTCCATCACGACTCACGAACTTCGTCTGCTAGTCGAAACGCACGAAATTACATTTTGACATTTTGCGCAACGTAACCATTCTCGCGCGCGGTATACTCACCGGTCGGTACGAAAATGCCGTGAATTTATCAACGGACAGCAAAATGGCCAACGGGAGGATGAGCGGAGTTATCGTCACGCGGAACACGACGCGCAGAGTCCGCGGGGAAAGCACGGAGGGAAGCCGTCACGCGTAAGGTATCAATTATTGTTGATCAATCGTTGTACCTGCTGCTCGTGACAATGTAAATGGCGCACCGAAACGAGCTCGTTGATGCTCGGTCGATACGCCGCCGTTTTAGATTTCGCCTTCTCGCCGTCTTCTTTCGTCGTTCGGCCGAGTGACGCCAGGCCCTATGCTTGGAAACGGAATTTATCTTTTCAATCATCGCCCGTGAAAATAGGTCTGTTCGTTTTCGCTGCACCGCTGAACTAGTGAAATAAGTTGAAGTGAGAAAACATATACTTGTCTCGCTTCAACTTATTGCACTAGTTCAGCGGTGCAGCGAAAACGAACAGACCTAATGAGAGATGCTAGGGAATAATGCAAGCAACGCATGATAGCCAATCAATAGCCCGCTTATCAGGAAGCTAGGGATATGCGGCTAAATCCGATTGGTTGTCACGTTCCGTGTTTTCTTTCCGTGCTTAAGTGTCGGTTCATAATAGGTATTTTAAGCCTCAAGAAATAGACCAATCATAGTCAAATGTAAAGAAAATAATTAATAATAATTAACTAGAATTGATCAATTTCTTAAGGCTTAAATTACCTATTGTAGACCGACGCTTATAGTTGAAATTACATATACCATAATTTGCAATACTGTAGCGATTAGCGAAACGCTATCCGAGTCGGGTCGAGTCAGCAAATCTAAAACGCCAGTAAGTTACGGCCTACATAAATTGGTCTTATGACTTCTGCCCATAGAACGTGGCAATACTTGTCGCGCGGCGGAAATTAGCACGGTAGCCAATCAACATGCCGTTTTTTGGTATAATAACATGTATGTTATATCATTATATATATATCATCATATCATATATATATATATATCCATATATATATCCATATATCCATATATATATATATAATCCGATAACATCATATCATATATATTATATATATCAGCAGGATGGAAATGCTTCCGCCGACCACTGTATTACGGGACGTTGTGACCGGATGTCACTAGCTAAGTGAAAACATCGACGTTTAATCATCCAGGCCCCGTCGAAATATATCCCTTGTTCCCTCTATTCTTATATCTCTATGAAGGAAACACTTACTCTTTAAACAGATAATATGAAATCTATTTGTAATATCAAAGAAAATTACCAAAGCGGCTAATGATAACCAAATTAACAAAAAATACGGATTCATACATACTATAAGAACAAAAAATAAAACTAAATAAAAAAAAATAATGTGATGGACTTGATATCAATTAACGCGTGTAGGAAATACGAAATAAATCTGTACATACAAGTAATAAGTATAATATGACGCGACTAACAATAATAGGATAAACACACAAAAAAGAATATAATACAGACGACACAAAAGTATATAGTAACCTAAGCAACGAAATAACATGTATGTGTGAGACGGAAGTATTCTGCGAATAAATACGCCGATGAAGAAAACGTATCGCAACGCGGCGTCGCTGGCGGCTTCTTTTATGTCGCTCTATTGCGACGTATCTCCCTTGCGATAAGGTGACGCAATTCGCGTCGGTTAACGCGTAGAGCCGTCCCTGCAAACGATTAAAATCGGGTCGGATAGCCAATTAATTCGGAGTTGTTCACAGTGGACATCGTCTACGGGGAACGGTAGACGCCATCTCCCCGTACGCTGCGAGTTCCGACGTGCGCGTAGACGAACGACACTTCGTCTATCGCCGAGACGCGCATAGACACGAAGTCCCCTAAGGGAGACTTAGATTCAGGGCGACGAGGAATGGACGTAAAGGGACGTCCACACGGGCGATTGTAGCACAGTCTAAGAGAGAACTTAGCCCCACGGGGCAAAGTTGCTCTCCGGTGGCGCCGTGTGTACGCCAACAGGTCCAGAAAGGCCAACGAAGTGACTGTAAGGTCATCAGGAGCGTAGCTTCACTCCGCCAGGAGGGAAACTTGGCGGTTCGCCGCCTTATGAAGGCTTCTGGAGCCTATCACGTGTCGGCAAAGAGTTCGCCACGGGCTTTGTATAGGGTGTTGCATCACATATGACGCATTATATACACGACGGGTTGCCTTTCCAAGGCGCGCACGTCCAGATGGCATTTTCGGATTTGTCGATATAGTTACTCACGTACCTTTTTTTTTTATTATGATAATTAGGATGATAATTAGGAACGCTATAACCTCGTTGGAAAGATATGACTATATCGATAAATTCGAAATTAATATCTGGATGCGCGAGCCTTTTGGGCAAGCAACTCGTCATAATTGGTTGTATGTTGATGCAACACCCTGTACATATCGCGAGCATAGAGTATAGTATTTCGTGTAGAGTAATATAACGTTCATAGGATTAAGGAAAAGAGGTCAATGGATCACGAAGGCACTCGAGTCGCGAACCAGCTCTGCCAGCCTCTCGAATCGCCCGGTCGCGGTCGAGACCGAAGGGCGAGCTCTTTGCGACTCATTCTCTCAGGCACGTTCGTGTCCTCGGATCATCCGCGAGGGGTTCGGCCTAACGCGGTGTGCAAACGCGTGAGCATGTCCTTACGCCGACTTTTCCCTTAGTCCGCGTAAACAACCGGCACTCACTCCACCATTACTCACTCAAAGCGTTCGAAACAACACCCATTATCTGAAGGTCCCATAAAAATTTTGCTATAGTTGTAACTCTATGTCTCCTGCATTAACAGAAGTCGCTTTAAAATATTATATAATGATGGGATCTTCAGCGACCTCGGAGAGAATTGTATTTACTCTTAACAACATAGTTATCAACAAACAAAGTAGATTAATGAGTGTTCATATTAATGAAGCGGTTTTTCTTGCGTATGTGACCAAACATAACGTAATGTAAATAAATTTTTTAATCCTTAATAAATATTGAACAAATTATATTTGCAAAAATTGTTTATTTTATTGTTCCGTGTAACGTAAATAAATATACTATTTCAGTTTTTTTAAGTAGGAGAGACGACGACTGCCGACAATTGGTTTCTATCACTATAACTAAGAAAAAAAATAAAAATCTTGTCTAGAATCGTAAGACAGTATTATGAACAACGTTTGACATTTAGATTAAGCAGGAAGTATACTTGAACTATGTGTTACTGCAAAACAACTATAAGAGGCAAAAGTAAGAATAAATAAATTTATTCTTTTAAGCGAGATCAATGGCAATTTAAGACTTAAGCTTTAAGCTTTAATCCATCAGTTCTCAATGCCCCCTCCAGGTGGCACAATATTTTTGACTTATAAACCATCGAAATAACACTGCTAACCTGTAACATAGCTCTAAGTGTTCAGTTTAGATACTAGTGACTCTAAAACAAGTTGTCAACACTGAATAAAAGCGATACATAAGCGAAAAATAACCTTCCAAATTTTATCATTACCATTTTTCTGAAACACTCAAAACTTATAAATTTGGTTTCTTTAGGTTCCAAAACATGAGATTTCCTAAGAGGAAACAGAAATTTGTGGTTTCAATTCATTTGGGAACTGACGGGTTAAGCAGAAGTAACTAGATCTTAAACAGTTGATACATAAGACCTAGTCTTTAAATGTCGGTCCACAATAGGTATTTTAAGCCTTAAGCCTTAAGAAATTGACTAATCACAGTTGATTATTCTTTTCACATTCGACTGTGATTGATCAATTTCTTAAGATTTAAGGTTTAAAATATTTATTGTAGACCGGGGCTATTTAAGTCTTACTGCTAAAGCCTAATCAATCAGAGCAAAGTTCATTAAACTCAAGTTAATACGGGCATTACGACAATCCATATGTGAAGGTTTTTAGTGCTATCACGTTATTCTATCCTTGTTGTATATGTAAAGAATAATAAAGATAGAATGATGCAGTAATGACGCTAAATAGCGCCTCCTCGAACGCACCCTTAGATGCTGATAAGATATCTGTCAGATTTGAAGAAGTGTCTTGCAGCTTAAAAGGGTGTTTCACGAACAATGATCTGCTATTGTGTAAGTGATCTTTTATGCCTGAGGAAACACAATGACATAAAATCATATGGCGTCTAAATTAAATATTTCTAGACGTTATTTTAGATTAGACGCCTCCGACGTCTAGTAGTCATTTATCCGATCTCGTGTTTCTCTCTGGGCGTAATTTTTCTTTATATTTTTAGGGAATAATTAAACAATTCCGATTGGAATAAATTCTAAACGAGTCCACGTGCTTTGTACCGAGTCGGATTTTGCAATTAAGACCTTAAAAATATATAATAAATGAAAATACGGATTCGTGCTACATTTAAGGAACTCGATTTTTCAATTATTCGCAACTATTCGTATGCGTAACTTGCGAGTGATATCCAATGAGCGTACTGCTTTTACGGAATAGATGTATGCTCATTGGATGTCACTCGCAAGTTACGTATACGAATAGTTACGAGTGATTTAAGAGTCAAGCTCCAAGTCGTATATTCGCGGCACTTAGAGTGTAGAATTTGATTTTGATTACAAATTTTTGAGAATCTAATTGCAAAATCTGGCTTTGTATGCAAAATCTATATTCGCTAAAAAGATCGAAATGAACCATTTTCTTCACGATATATGCTTTCTTCGTGTCTACAAGAGAAACGTGAACATATCACGAAAAGTGCTACATTTTCCACACGCGTCGAAAAATTCATTAGCTTCTTATTAAGTTCTATTACAACATCATTGCATACCAAGAATAAAAGAAGCTTGACCTCATACGAACGTGCGGTTCATTGCATTCATAAATATTCTTGCTGATCATGAGATATGAGTGATCGGATTGTGCGTAGCGTGACGTCAAATCACGCGCATATCTCGCTTTCTCTTTTACCACACCTGCTTTCTTCCTTCCTCTCATCGTCGAGCTACGTTATGTCTATCTCTCTCTCCCCCACCCCCTCTCTCTCAGTGAGGTAAATGTTCGCGCACTGCGTGTTCGGTCGAACGCGGAAGTTGAGTTGCGCGCGATCAGTCGGCGCGTGTGCCACGCACGCATAAACGATCGAACGAAAGAACGTATAGACAGATACACAGATTAATAGTATACGGTGCTTAGTGTGTGGGAAATCAAGCATCAGGGACAACCTGACGTAAAAAATACGTGCGCATCAAGTAGTTGGAGTAGCAGAAGACCAGCAGGTAGTCAGTCAAGTCCAAGCGCTACCGGTTTGTTGTCAAAATGGCGTCCAAGGGGAAGCTAGCCACTGAGGTCAGTACTTTACTTATCGTCTTTTTTTTTTACATACTTGACACGTGGTAGTCATGTTATTATACAGGCGAAATATCACGGCGATGAGATAACAAGAGTTGCGCCGTTGTTCTTACGTCCGAAGTAAAATCATCATGATTGAATCTTGCTACCGTCGACCGTCGAGTTTAGAGATTAGTCATAGAATCGACGCGACTGATCGATGGTAACAATGATGACGACGATAGTAACGGTCGTAATCGTTATTGTACTTTTCACCGAGCTCTTCACCACCTCCATGTTACGCCGCACTATGCGGCGCCATGCATTGTAAACCGCCGCAGAAACATCATGTTGTCCGACACAAACCACGCCCTGCGTCTCGGTGTATCCGTTCTGCTTAACTATAACCTGACCTGACAACCGCGACGTGACCGCGGACGCGTATTTTCGAATCTCACAATCTTTTAATTTGTCCCTTTTCAAATCGAAACCTAGAGGTGCTTTAAAAAATATAACGAATATAGCGAGTATTGACAGTCGGTTGAGCTTGCAACAGGATTAGTAGAAATGTAAATATCTTTACGTTCGACGCGAATTAATCTTCGATTACGCGTGTTATATCACGACGAGATTTTAACTTAGAATGCACGTTTGTTTTGACGGTTGACTTATGTTACGAATTACGCGATATGCATGATTTATAAAGCAATTTAAAGCATGAGACAATTGAATAGACAACATGCGTCTTTTAGAGATAATCTTAGAGATAATTTTGTTTAATATTTTCACTTGTTTTGAACGATACACTGAGTGAAATAAGCTAGTAAAAGCTGATACAGCTATTGGTGTGAATACATTATTTTACGTGGGAAGGTAAATATTTTATATGGAAAAAAGATTCTCCGCATATGTTAAAAAAGTCTGGCAAATTAATCGGCGCGTGCGTTGACGCTGCCATATTTATCTTTCCGTATAAAATAATTTATTCGTACCAACAACTGTGTCGGCTTTTATTGATTTGTTTTTATATTCCTTGATTGTGTATTACGAGAGCCTAATACACAATAATACGTATTGAATTTATATATGGAGTGTCCCATTTTAAATGACGACTTCAAATATTTCTTGGACAATGTATTTTAAAGAAAATATTGCTTCTAAAAACTGGAGAATTTAAAAGAATCTATTTTCTGATCTTATCAGTTTGACTTTGAATGAAGACGTCAAAGTCAAAAGTCAACTTCGTTTTTTTAAATTATATAGCTTTTGTAACACAAATTCATTCCTCTGTTCATCTTATACCAGGTGTAGAAGTATGAAACCGGAATTTTTTTTTAAATTACACGTCTGTTGTTTGAAAATGATAAAAAATATTTTATTCAAAATAATGTCCATTGCTATTTATACATTTTTCCCACCTCTCCGGCAGTTTATGAATGCCACGCCAAAAAAACATTTCTTCTTTTGAAGCGAACCAGCTATCGAGCCATTTTCGTACATTTTCATACGAATTGAAGCGTCGTTCAGCGAGAGCGTGTCCCATTGATGCGAATAGATGATAATCGGACGGAGCCAAGTCTGGAGAATAAGCCGCATGCGTTAGTATTTCCCAACTGAACGCCTCGATCGTTTCCCTGACCCGTTTTGCTGTGTGTGATGGGGCATTATCATGGAGCAAAATGACTTTGTGTTGCCTTTTTCCATATTCCGGTCGTTTTTCACGCGATTTAAATCGATCATTTGCTGTTGGTAGCGATCAGTGTTAACGGTTTCACCAGGTTTTAGCAGCTCATAATAGATTACACCCTTCTGATCCCACCAAACACAGAGCATTGTCTTCTTTCCAAAGCGATTGCAGTGGATGTCGATGGTTCGCCTGGATTCACCCATGATTTCTGACGCTTAGGATTCTCAAAATATATCCATTTTTCATCACCTGTCATGATACGATGGACTTTCTTTTGTATCTGTCGAGCAGCATTTCACAAGTGGTTTTTCGATTTTCTTGCTGTCTTTCATTCAGTTCATGCGGAACCCATTTTCCCACTTTCTGAATCTTTCCCATGGCTTTCAAACGAATTGAGACAGCTTTCTGCGTCACATTCAATTCATCCGCGAGTTCTTGTTGAGTTTGAGTATCATCTTCATCCAATAAGGCTTGCAATTCGTTGTCTGCGAACTTTTTCGGTGGTTTCCCACGCTCTTCGTTTCTCACGTCAAAATCACCACTTTTGAATTTTTTGAACCACTCGAAACACTGTGTTTTACCAAGAGCATGTTCACCGTAAGCTTCGACAAGCATTCGATGCGATTCTGCAGCAGTTTTCTTCAAATGATAACAAAAAACCAATGCTGTCCGCAAATCGTAGTTCATAGGCACAAAACTCTACATGTTTAAGGTTATAGAAAAATATACCGGTGTATGGGTTGTGTGTTGAAAATCTTCGTCAGCTGTTAGAGGGAGATGATGGCGCTGCAGAAGCGGTCTTACGGTCCCTAAACTGATGGCTAGCACCATCTGTAGAGAAATTCCGATTTCATACTTCTACACCTGGTATTACTGAAATATTGCGGAAACATTTCAGCGATGAATTTTGGCGAATATTTAATATTACAGCAATATTACATTGCTGTATGTGGGAATAGTTTTTATCTTCACATTTCTTACACGAGATTTTTAACATTGAATTTTTCACGAAAATTCCGAGAATAATCAGCGTTGAACAAAAGTTTTGACGAGGAAACGATAATGCTTATTTGTCGATATAAAAGTTATTAGGAAATTTTCAATTATTGAGAACGGTATGCTATTACGGTTCGTTAACACTAATTTCAACATTAATTAATTTTCATTTGGTTCTATGTCATCATTTGGACATTAAGCAGCTAGGTAACGTTCTATATTTGAAGTTCGTACATGTGCCGCGTCGCCAATGATTTCCCTAAGGTCTGCCGGAGCACACACAGCTAATGGAAATCATCGGACGCGCCCTTCGTCGACGATCGATCCGCGAGCCGCTTCGCGCGGCAACAGTGAGATGGCGGTGCATGTCTAGTAAAACCGCATTACAAATCTGCATGCGCGTAATAAGCATTGATTTAAATTTTGGAGAGATTTACTGTCGACTTTTGCGCGATTCCCTCGGACCACTGATCCGGAAACGTGATGGAAAACGTGGAGATAAAACATTATAAAATGATTTCGAAGAGCAAGGATTTGCCTGTGATGAGATACGAAATAGTAGCCGTCGAAAAATTGTGATAACCTCGATTTTAAATAAAGAATCGCAAGACTGACAATCTCGTGCTCATTAGAACTAGAAAATGTGATGGTGTTTTCGTTGGGGATGTTTAGAAAATGTATAAATAGCAAAAAAACATAAGTATAAAAAATTACGTCTGTCTTCGCAGAGATCCTTTTTGTATTGCCGTCAAAGCGATTTCTACATTGTACATTTATTTCACTCCCTATACTCGCGTTATAATACTTTTCTTCACAACTTCTGTGCAATCGCGTCACAATTCAAACCAATTAACGTAAACACACATCGCATTTTGATAATCGTATTGCATAGATTATCGGATACTTATAAGATCATTCCATCGAGAAATTAATTTTCGTCGTAATGCAAAATGGACAGCTCGCGGAAGATCGCAAGATTTAACCGCGAGATATACGCGGCTAAAATCGAATCAATAGATTGATTCGACAAACGAACGCAACAACGTCCCGTTAGTTTCACGGAATCGACAATCGTTCCATGTGTGTTCGTTTGTTTGGCATCCTCTTCCCTCTCTCCGTCTAGATTCCCTTTCTGCCGATTCTATCTCACCTTCGGTGCTAATTCATACGTTATGGTTCGCGCTGATTATCACTGAATTAGCTATTATGTCATTATTTGAACGATTGTGTCGATGTGTGTCAGGGGAGCACACACACTTTTCGGAACTCACTCTCGTGTGATTTATTCTCGAACGATAACTTCTGACCGCCTGCCTTTTCTTTCTTTTCATTGTTACTGTTATGTATGCAATCATGAAGGTATGCGACGTAATGTAAAAATGTGAGGAGTTGAAACGGTGAAAAGGATTTCTGCAACGGATACTTTTTCCGGATACAGATACAACTCAGGTAGCATATGTTAGTTTCATATATGTTCTTTAAACGTATGCAACGTTTCATAATCGTATTACATACATTTAAAGAACGTACATGGAATTAACTGTGCTACCTAGGAAGCTCTCTTTTGCTCTCACAAGGTGGTGTACGAGAACTGGTGAGTCAGGTGTAAGAATCTTTATTAGTTTCAATGGATGTTAGATGAGAATATATATGATCTGAGGTTCTGAAAACGAGTTGTTTAAAGTGCTCGATGTGTTTTGAATTAAAATATTCATGGGGGGTTAAGTGTTCATAGTATTTATTTTAAAAACAGGTTGAGACTCGAAACCAAACTATATCTGCAGTGTTCAGTGCTTGTTTTCATGGACAAAAGCCGTTTTGTGAAATATGAAAAATGGAAAGTTTTTTTTTCACAAATCAAAAGTATAATATCTAAAGTATAAAAAAAACGTATAAATAACACAAATTTCTCATGTTGACCTGACAGTTCGAGAAATTTGAGCGAACGAAAAAGAACTGTCGTATGAATACAATCATACTTATATAAGAGGTTCATATTCTTTATGGTAAATTAGTACTTAAAAATTGTATCCATAATTTAAGAATATCTATACATTGATCTCCTAATATTGATCCTCGTATAGTTTGATATCTTTACAGATGCACCATATTCCAAATTATTGATAAATCCTATAAAAAGGAAGAGAAATATTATGTCACATATATTGCGTTATACTGTGTTCATGTTGATATTCATCATAAGTTCGAAACGTTACTTACATGAGAAAAAATGAACTTTCAGCGTAAGTATGTGCCTAACCGATTTATAAGCGAAAAAGTACAGTTAGAATGCAAGCGGCGGGCATGAATGTCAGCAGTTCAACTCATATATGTGTTTGTGTTCTGGATGAGTGAACGAAATATTAAATAAAATATAAATAATATTAATAAATATATAACAACATTACGTCATTAAATATGAAATATCCGATTTTGAATTAAAAGTTTGATTTCATTATATCGAACAAAAAGCAGAACAATTAATCAAAGTGTGCGCTTAAATTATCGACACGATTTTACCATTTGAATGGTAGCTTATTTATGCCGGCAGTGAAGGAGTCTGGAAAACGAGTGGCAATGAAATCGCGAAAGGCGTTTATCGTAGCTTGTTGAGAATTGAATATTTTTCCTTGCAAGAATTGATCCAGTGTGTGAAAGAAGTGGTAGTCAGTTGGTGCAAGGTGAATACGATGGATGACAAAGTTTTCAAGTCCAGCTCCTGTAGTTTGAGCAGCATTGTTTCTGCGACATGTGGTTGAGCGTTGTCTTGTAAAAGGATTAGCCTGTCTCTATTGACCAATCTCGGCTGCTTAGCCGCAAGCTCTCTCATCATTTCCAATTGGTTGCAATATACATCCGCTGTAATCGATTGACCAGGTTTCATAAAGCTATAGTGGATAATACTAGCGCACAGACATCTATCAACTTTTTTGGACTAAATATTCGGACTGTGTTTCGGCATTTCATCTTTATCCAACTATTGTGCCGAACACTTGCTATTGTCGAAAAAGAATCCATTTTTCATCACACAATACGATGTAGAAATGGCTCTCTTTTATACTGTGACAGCAAAGAAAGGTAAGTTTCTTCGAGATGATTTTTCTTCTGATGCTCGTTTTATTCATGTGGAACCCATCTATCTAATTTCTTTACGATTTGTTTCAAATGGTTTAATTTGGTTGAAATAATAACGTCAAACCTTGTTGCTAATTCACACATAGTTTCAGATGTATCCGCTTCCACTACAGTTTTCAGCTCATCATTATTCACCTTGGTCTCGGGTCGCCCAAATAGCTCATTTTCAAGATTAAAATCGCCAGAACGGAACTTCTCATACTATCAACGTACTATACGTTCATTAGCCACATCCTCGCCAGACACATCGTTATATTTCGAGTTATCTGCGCTGCATTGGTTCCACGACGGAACTCATATTCGAAAATAACACATATTTTTTTACTTACCCATGGTTTCACAAAAATTGATCTGAAAAAGACAATTTGAAAGATTCACAAACCAAAACGTGTGTTTGAAAGAGTGAGGATATACTTTCATACTAAAAAAAAAAAACAAAAATTATCGAAGTGAAATGTCAGAGATATCGATTCTCAAACTTATTTAAGGAAGTCGGACATTTCTTACTTAATAACCTAATAATAACTTAATGAGTAAATAAATAAGTAAATAAATAAATAAATTATATATAATAGGTCCCATATCCCTGTGTGCAATCAGCGTACGCACCACAGGCATATGAAGAGAATGGTAGGCCAGGGCTCGATTTGGACTAAAGCGCCATAGAAGAAGAAGAAAAAAAGAAAACTTTTTTGAAGAATATTTTCGTACAACCTCTATTTTTAAGATATTTAGAGAAATACTATAAATTATTTGTTCTAAAATAATTTTTTATTCGAATTCTATTAACTTTAAGGAAAAATACCAAGAGACAAAAATTGTTTATTTTCTTCTCACAGAGATCTGAGAATTTTTTCAGAATTTTTTGATCAACATTTTAGAATTGCATTTACCAACATAAGGAAATACTTGTGCAACAACAGCGTAATGACAACTACCCTTTCGTTAATAGTTATAGAATACGGTACTGTAATACGGGCCTATTCTGTAACTTCTTAATGACAATGTCACTAGTTTAAGATGTTGCGCATGTGTAACATATGGCAGAAAAGCTGCGCAACGACGCTGTAACGATAACGACACGTTAAAAGTTATAAAATCGAGCTATAGGCGCTAAATATGGGAATTAATATTTCAGTACAGTGTATAGTTCATATTTCAGTATAGTATATATAGTTCACTGTTTGGAGCATCCTTGTCAGTTCACTGAATAATTAGCAGTCATAATGCACGAATATTCAGAAATGATATTTCAAATTCGAAATTTCCGATATCACTATGTCTAGGGGATGGGACAACCATTTTGTCCACGACTGTTGTACGTATAGCCAAACGAAGATTTCGCTTGGCTACACAGATATATACGCATTTGTGATGGTAGCCTGTGTCTTGTGCAAACTGTCAAACGCGTAATCTCCACGATGACAACCGTTGACGATAATCGCGAGTCGATGTAAACAAGTTGACTTGTATCGAGGTTAAGATTTCAAAATAACCAATTAGCATCGCGGAAAAGGAGCTTCAATGCTTTGATACATTGCCTATGTTCAGCAAACTAAGTTTTAAGCTATTTGGTCAATGAATACTTAATGTTTTTCAATGAGAATTTAAAGCGATGTCTACAATTAGAATTTAAGACTTTAGACTTTAAATTGACCAATCACAGTTGAATGTAAGGAGAATAATCGACTGTGATTTATCAATTTCTTAAGTTTTAAGATTTATAACATCTGTTGTAGACCGGAATTTAACCCGTCAGTTCCCAATACACCCTCCAGGTGGCACAATATTTTTGACTTATAAACTATCGAAATAACACTGCTAATCTATAACAGAGCTCTGTCAACACTGAATAAAAGCGATACATAAGCGAAAAATATGAAAAATTCTGAAAATTCTGAAAAACTCAAAACCTATAAATTTGGTTTCCTTAGGTTTCAAAACATGAGATTTCCTAAGAGGAAACAGAGATTTGTGGTTTAAATTCATTTGGGAACTGACGGGTTAAATCTTAACAGTTTTAGCGCCACGCAGCGCGATCGCGCTGTTCGCGTATTGTGGTGAAATGTGCCGCGATGTTTGGTCACGATCGTCAATTCGCAACGCGCTCGGTTCCGAATTTCGCAAACTTTTGAGTGTTTAGTATAACGTTTCTGATATGACTGATGAAATGAAGCGCGAGCGCGCCGAGCGGCATATTTCAACGAGAAAAAAGAGCAGCGCGATTGCGTCGATCGGCATTACTCGCAGATAAATGAACGAAGCGCTATCGCGCTGCATGGCACAATCCGACACGGATTTTTAGAAACCCCTGGCACTAAAACGG
The DNA here is from genome assembly GCF_001313825.1 of Dinoponera quadriceps. Classification (NCBI taxonomy): domain Eukaryota; kingdom Metazoa; phylum Arthropoda; class Insecta; order Hymenoptera; family Formicidae; genus Dinoponera; species Dinoponera quadriceps. Next base: position 369,121 of record NW_014555734.1, read on the forward strand.
TTAAACTGTAAGAAATTGATCAATTGTTGAAGAGAATAATTAATTAGAGTTGGTCAATTTTTTACGGCTAAAATTTAAAGCTTAAATCTTACGCTTTAAATTCTCTTTATAGACATTGCGTAAGACTTAAGGCCAAATCACACTAGCAATTATCGATTGGTGATTGGCGATTACTTGTCAACTAATTAAAGCAGTCATCGATTGCTTTGTTCTGATTGAAAAGTAATCGCAATCGAATCAGCAATCGTTAGTATAATTTGGCTTTTAAGCTGTATAAAATTGACCAATTACAGTGGAATATGAGAAAAATAATCGATTGTGATTGGTTAATTTCTTACAATTTAAGACTTAAAGCTTAAGTTTTACGCCCAAGTTCTCATTGTAAACATTGCTTAACGATTATTACTTCTTATCAGCACTTTCCCGTAAACTTATTGAAAATATAAAAAAATATTCCATTCACAGATGATAATCACTAAGCGCTTCTTTCTCTGAGAACTTCTTTCCCTACTGAATACAGCCATTGTGTGCATTTAGTACTATACTGCTCACCGAAACCTTAGTGAGCTCTTTCATTTCATTGGTATATTCTTTTAGAATTTCTTTCTAAAAATATATACGACACTAGAAGAGGTCCCGGGTTCGATTCCTGGCAGAACCGGAAAAATTTATACGCTCGTGTCTCTTCTGGGCGGTCTAGTAAGCTATCAGAGTATATCTGCCCAAAGAACCTCTCGCAAAATATGCCATTCTGAGTCGGTGTTAAACTGTAGGTTCCATATGGCTGTATAATATAATCAGCATGCGCACTACAAGCATATGAGTGAGAGGGAAATACAGGCCTAAGGTCTAACGTAAGAAGAAGAAGAAGATAATAAAAAATACGTAATAATTCATGTAAGTGTGGGCACGCGTATGCGTCTCTCTCTCTCTCTCTCTGTGTGTTCAATAGGTTGATTTCAATTTAACCACTTGAGTGGCACGTGTGCAATATGTACGCCCGTGTCCATTCAATTAGTGGCACGCGCGCACTATTGTGCGCACTTTTGCATCATGAAAGAACAGAATTATATTTTTTTTATTAAGCCAAATGAAACTTTAATCAACATTTTTGAAAATTATAAGCGCAGTTTAAATTTGTTCATTTGCTGATGATGTGCATCTAGGGATACTTAGAAAAAGTGAATCGATATGCGAATAAAAATGAATGGCACGTTTCGATGCTTCTCAGTATCCCCTGACGTATTACAATATATCTCTTTGCCATTTCCCTCTCTCTTTTTCTTTGTACTCGCAGAACAGCTGATATATCGGCGAACCTGTCTCTCATGATAATACCACCGCGCTTTTTCGTTTCCTTCGTATGTGTAGTGATAGCAAAGATAATCTAATCACATTCCTTCAACCGAAATCTCTATTTTCGCGTTAATCGTTGTTCTCTTCGTTGCCGCGGGTCAGCACGATAAGAACAACGGTGATGGCGGCGGTTAGCCATCGATATTTCACTTATTGATCGCACGTGAATTTGCACACCAGATTTCAAGGTGAGCGAGAGTAGCACTCGGCGAATTTGCCCGAGATTTTGATGGTAAGAAGTAAAACTGTTGCACCCTTTTCCCCCTTTCCCAATTGAGAATCTGCTTATCAGATGTATTATTAATCGACAGCATAAAGTATAAGTCAGAGATAACTTGACCAAAAGGACCGTACGTTCGGTTGCTTACATGCGTGTACGAAGGTAGGTGGCTGATGCGTACGTGTGTTGGTACAAGGGGCGAAGAAGAACAGGAAACTTGTAGAGGCAGAAGGGTGTCAGGGGCAGAGAGAAATCGTGGTGAAAAGCGATGTGGGAGGGGATAAAGCCCCGCAGTGCGGCGCGATCGATACAACCACCACCACCACCACTACCGACTACTCTTGTATGAGAATGTCACTTGTCACACATCCTGGCCTACCAACTTTTGTCCTTCTTTTCTTTGCTCTCTCTTTGTATCATCTTCTCTTTCTTTTTTTTCTTCTAACTTTTCCCCCCTATTTTCTTCATTGTCTTTCCCTCCCCCTCCCTTCCCCCTTTCTCTCTCTCTTTCTTTCTCTCTCTCGGTAGCTTCATAAATTATTCGAAAAGTGTTAAGAAATTCAAAGTAACTTCGAGCTGAGCCTGAGGACAGCATATCAACATTCCCTCTTAGTCTTAAATTTAATTGCTTTAAAATGGTGGGTTGATGTTACCTTTATCCGTTAATTTTCGAGTCTCATTATTTAGAAAGTATTTAATGAAAAAATACTTTCTTATAGTGTTTTGGAAAGGTCTTGAAAACAGCTATAAGAATATGAAATAAAAAATGGGGGTTTCTGCTTTAAAATTTTTTAAGTGATTTTAACCTGACCTTGACAAGGTCATTCAATGTCAAACGTATTTTCATCATGTGTCTTCCTCCAAACCATTCACATTTTGTCTGAAAAATGTTTGTCTATGACGAGTTATAGAAGAGATATTAAAATGCATTATTTAAAGTGGGATATCCTGTATGTAGACAATTCGTGAGAATACGAAATGTCTATATATAGGAATCATATAGGAAAGGATTAAAAAAGGAGTTCGAGAATAATATTTGTCTAATTAATCTCAACAGAAATTGCCGTATCCTTCCTACAAAACTCCATGTTATAAGGAGAAAAGTCAGAATCAACTTCTATGTGAGTTCTTCATTGATAAATTAGTGCGGTGCACGAATGTCTGGCGAGCTCGCGCGAGACCGCTAGTCGCCAGTTTACTGGTTCGAACTGGATTTGAACGCAGACGGTAAACGTGTGATCGAACCAGAGTTAACCGGTGACGACCGTGATTTGTTAAAAACAAGGATGACGACGGCGATAGCAGTCCACATCATGTGTCACTGAAAGTATGTCAAATACCAGACTATAACATTTTTATTATGACAATTAAAAAGCACACAACGTGTTTTTTGCTTTGAAAATCAAATTAAATGAGCAAGAAGATCGACCAATTAGAGCACAAAGATAATATGTACAGCAATGAATTGTAACTATTGTGGCTCCGAGATTTGAACATTGCCATAAAATAAGCGTTCTTTCGTAATCGTAATAGAGATCGTCACGCAATTAAAACCGCGATTGACATTCTCACAGATCCTTTATATCCCCCCGTCAATTCGAGGAAAATGATGTGTCGAACCAGATATACACTCTTAACCATATATCGCCCCAGTTGGAGGTTGAAATAAAAACTCTATTTTTATTTTTAAATATTTTTTTTTAACACGTTGAGCGGCGCCGATTTTGCTATCCTTTCCGCTCAGGCGGCAGCGAGCGAGCACTTGATGCCGAGCGCTCAAGAGGTTTTTGGGATAGAGAGTATGAACAGAAGATTACTTTGTTTCACTTTACTGTGAGATGGTGCAGCCAATGCATAAGTATACAAATTATAAACAGAAGACAATAGGAAGGGGAATGGCAAGAAGGTGACCTCCAAGAGACGATCAATCTTATTGTAATATGTGCGAATCTCATCCACATCTTTGCTTAAAATGTTTTAATAAACTCCATTAAAATTATAACATTAATTTTTTAACCCTTGACAATGCCGGTTTCACGCACCAATGTTGCCCAAACGAAAAGTCCACTGTCAGTCCTCAGGGAGTGACGCCGCCTGAACGAAAAGTTCACTGTCAGTACCGAGGGACTGACGTTGCACTCAACATGTTAAATACGATTAATTGAGTCAATTAAATAGTACACATAGTCAAGATACACGGTCGTGTATAGAGCCAAGTGCACGCGCAACCGTGCATATTTACACGACGACAACGTGTTCGACGCAGACGAGATTTCTCGTTCGACAATAATGATTAATCTGATGAAATTCTCGATAGGTTTAATCGATTCCTTGGGTTTACATTACTTAATAAAACTGTTTTTACTTTTGTTCTACGTTGTCTAAAAGCTGAGTTATTTCAGTATTTAAAGTCTGAAATCGTGAATTTTCACGCAAGAAACGTCTCCTCATCAGAAAATGTCAGTTTACTATTTATTCCGTTAGATGGCTCCATGGTTCAGATTATTTGAATAAGTTATATCATTATCTAATCAGATGATCAATTTTGTGAACATCAATCGAGAGACACGTTTGTGCTATCGGGCCGATATTTTGCATCTGACTTAGCTTGTTACAATTTTGGTTCGAGGCACACTTTAGGCGCGATAAAATCCTATTTTTTCGGTTGAAATATTTATTTTTAGGTAGATGCAAATATATGATCATTTTTAGTAAAGATAAAGAAATGTTCCGGGCTTAGGTTGGATTCGATCAGGCTTATGATGTGCTAAATCAGATTCGAGCTGTTTTTTTTTTGTTTCAAATTCAGGTTCAGGGTAGTATTTTTCATTTGACATATCTTGTTACAATTTTAGCCCTAAGCCAATTTTAGGCCCAGTAAAGCCCAAGTCTTTTTTTTAAGTAATCTTTATTTTTAGGTTGATTTTTAGGTTGTCCCTTAATTTTTTTGCACAAGCTTATAGATGATCTAAAATATAAATTAAAAAGAGGCAATATTTGAGGAATCCTTTTTAGTATTATACGTTATCTTTGTACTCACTATAATTTAAAAATATTTTCAAATCACTGTAAATGCATCGAAATGACTTTATACGCGCGATTTCTAGATACGAGGATAAATCAATAAGTATCCGTATTTGAACACAGGTGGCGTTGCTGATGCAATTTAGCAATAACATCGTACTACCATCTTTCAAACAACGCCGTACCAAATTTCAAAATGATTTATAAGATAGTTTTGATTTGACAGTAATTCGTAGTGACCGTGTTTGATGTTTTTCGATACAATGGAAAAAGAGCAATATCCATCCGTGACTCGCTTTTTATTTGTGGATGGAAAAACGTGTGAAGAAATAAAAACGAAGCTGGATACCATCTATGGGAACCCTTCACCATCTATGACAACCGTCGGATATTGGTTCAACAAATTCAAACATGGTCGTTCTTCTATTTTTAATGAGAAGCCCAGGCCGCCCGGCAGATGTGGCTACTGAGGAAATAGTTGAAAAGGTCTACGACTTGATTCTCGCTGATCGCCGAACGAAAACGCGTGAAGTAGCAGAGGCCGTAGGCGTGTTGTACGGAATGGCATTCAATATTTTGCATGATAACTTGGGAGTGAAAAAGCTGTCGGCCCGATGGGTGCCGCGATTGCTCACGGTGGACAACAAGCGGCTATCAATTTCGAAGCAGTGTTTGGAGCTGTTTAAGCGCAATCCGCAGGAGTTTTTGCGTCGAGTCGTAACCGTTGATAAAACATGGATCCATCACTACACAATGGAGACCAAGGAACAGTCAAAACAGTGGAATTCACCCGGCGAACGTGCTCCAAAGAAGGCCAAGACGGTCCCATCGACCGGAAAGATGATGGCCATTGATTTTTGGACTGCGCAAGGCGTGATCTTCATCGATTATTTGGAGAAGGGAAAAACTATTGCGGGGCAGTACTATGCTGATTTATTGGACCGATTCAATGTTGAACTGAAGAAAATTTGGCGAAGAGAAAGTGTTGTTCCACCACGACAATGCACCGGCTCACTCCTCCGCAGTCGTCACAGCCAAATTGACCGAATTGCGTTATGAATTGCTGCCGCATCCACCGTACGCTCCACATATAGCCCCCTGCGACTTCTTCTTGTTTTCAAACTTGAAAAAATGGCTCGGTAGAAAGAGATTCACGTCGAGTGAGGAGGTCTTCGCCGAAACAGAGGCCTATTTTGCAGAGTTCGACAAATCGTATTTTTCAGAGGGATTAAAAAAATGGCAACGGCGTTGGGAAAAGTGTATCCTCCTAAAAGGGGATTACATTGAAAAAAAAAAAAAAATTTTTTGTGAAAAATTTGCGTCTTCATTACTAACACTTATTGATTCGCTCTTGTATATACTAATGGCGTCGTGTAAATACTAAAGTCGATGCTATTATAGCTGTATGATTGTAGTGACATTTATGTATATCAGATCCACTTTTCCATAAATAGTCTTATATATCTATGGAACACAAAGAACGCGTTCCGAAATACCTAGATTCGCTCGGCAGTGCGGCGAGGCGCATTAGGACCAGGATTGTAATGATGCAGGTTGACTACATCAAATGAGAGGACTCATGGTTCTAAGGATCCCTTAAGTTGAATATTTTAGCATTTCTTTGCATCTTTAATATTGGCTATAATAAACGACTTTTCCGATAAAATGTTTTCACGTCTGGATTTTGTACGGCTGTATAAATGTATGTGTGTGTGTATTTTTTTTTACTTTTTTATTTATACATACAGAACCACTCACATTCTGGTACCACTAGTTACGAGACATTGTGTATATTCCTTTATTTCTCGGTTATTTCTCGGCTTTTAACTCGATTTCTTATTTCAACGACGATTTCATCGAGTTATTCGGAAGAAGTAGCAAAGACTGTTTTCTCGGATTTTTTTTTCATTTTTCGTATGTGATCACGTTCACAGGAAATATATTTCATGAAATATCAAAGAAATTTAATTAAAAACCGTAAATTGGCAGTCAATGATTTGAATTGATTATCGAGATATGTCGTCGTTCACGACATACATACACTAGCGTGCAGGAATTCTCGTCCATGCGTCGCGCTCACCGCGACGAACCTCATCATCAGTGTGATACGACATACATGTGCGCGCGTGCATACACGAGGCACGTGTGTTTCATAATATTCTTACCTCTTTTCTCCTCTCCTCTGTTCCTCTTCCTCCTGTCTACCTCTCCACCACCTCATCTTCTGCTAATCACTATCATATATCTCGCTTTGTATTCTCTCTCCTGCCTCGACGGAGTACAGCGAGAGGAGAGAAGAGCAGAATGTGTGACTGATACGCAAGATTGGCCCAAGGCCAGTCGCGACTGATTGCATAACTAACGTCATCGTGAATCGTTCCGGCCGATCGCTCGGTGAACACCGTACCCGAGAGTCTCCTTAGAAACCAACCTGAAGGAGGATAAACTAGAAAAAGAAATAAATCTGGCTGGTGCTGGTTTGCGAGCGGTTTCCTCATCTTGGTGAAGACATGCCTGGCCGCATCTCTCGCGGTTTCTTCATTTCGTGCGAAAAGCGCGTGCCAAAAAACCGTTATTTCGTCATGGAGCATTGCGTATTGCTTGTAAATTGCATGTATAAAACGATTCAAAATATATGATGCATGAGATTTATGAGATTCTACAAATAATAATCACGATAATGATTCTAATGAAAATGATAAATAATATAATCAAATCCAAAATCTCGTGAAAGAATCTTTTTTTCTAAACGACCGATTTTGAATATTAGAAGTATGATATGTATCTTCGTCATTTTCTTCAAAATTAAACGATCTTTAACATCACACATCCAATTTGTTTCGGCGATTATTGAAATATATACACTATTTTGTACATACTATATTGAAATGTATATACAAAAGATAAGATGTTTTATCGGAAGCAATATCTTGTTTTGTCAATTTCTTCGTTATTGACTTTTATTATGTTAAACCAGCGCTTATGTTAAACTTGCGCTTTAACCAGAATATATCGCATTTGCATATGCAACCTATTATCACGTATCGTTCTATAGAAAACATCGTTCGTCATTAATTTCCACAAAACGCATTCGACGGAACGTCATTGTTCAGCCAAAATCGCGTGAATCGTAATTGCCAGATAATTAACCCATTAACTGCCAGATTTTTTTTTGAAATTTTTGGCCGGATAAGTTATATATATGTACAAAAAGTTGTGTAACAGTATAATTATATTCAAATTATGTTTTGTTTTGAGCCACAAATGGGGATCATGGCAGCTAATGGGTTAATGCGGCATGACGGAATCCAATTAAGCAGTGCCGAGATGTCCTCGTTTCTCTCTCGTGATTCTTTTTTTCATTTTTCTGTATTTACCGATTTTTTCGATACGTAATCAAGCAGCGATGTAGGGTGCGATAAATCATGATATCTAATTGATATGAAGATATGAACGTCAACCAAATTGTGACTACTATGACAATGCACGCACGATCAATCGTAGTATTAATAAAATAGTTTTATTTAACAAATTACTTAGTAATACCGAAAATATCATTATTTATTTGTTCATATTTACCAAATTATTTCTAAATTTTCAAAGCGTTTCAGATTCGCGGGAATTTGAACTTAGTATTAGTGTCGTCGAAATATTACGATGAATCTTTTACATATTCTCTTTTATAAGTATTAATAAAATAGTTTTATTTAACAAATTATTTGGTAAATATGAACAAATAAATAATAATATTTTCGGTATTACTAAGTAATTTGTTGTGTATTGCTATTCATATTTGGTATTAATTATCAAATATTGCATTGAAACACTCAACCAAATATATTCGTTAACTATTACCAGACTTGTTCGGTGCATCTGTTACGAATTGTCATTTCGCCTTATCGGGGCATTTAAATCCTCCTGTTCTTCATCATTTTTATCGATTTTAATCTACTGGTTCTTATAGGTTTGTAAGAAAGCGCCAATGTTTGTTCGAGCAATGCTGGGAGAACCGTTGGGTGATATTATTGCAATGTGAAAAAGTTTGCAGCGCGACACACAATTAACAAGATATAACGTTTCTGCGTGTACGAAACAAAACTTGTTTCTTTCACGATTGCGCTTGATTCGCTTTTACGTTATATAATTAAGGAATTTTTTGCACGTTAGGCTTTACGTAACGTCGAGGAATGAGTTAGCTGCGAAGAAGAGAACTTGTTTCCCGTAAAATTGAGAGACATTTATAAAAGCTAGAAATTGGATGCATTATATTCTCATGTATCTACGTCTTTGCTCTCGACTAGCGACAAATTATGACTTGAATAAAGCTATTGTTTATGAACTGATCGAATCGTGGTGACTGTCGATCTTCGGATTACGCTCCATAAGGAGTCTAAAAAAAAAAATATATATATATATATATAGGGTATAGGAATAAGTTTCCGTCCTTTCTTAATGAAAAAGAGGTATTTATTTAAACAAAACAATACAAAGTGAGTTCATTCAAAGTGTGCTTCATCGGATAATTTTCTCCCACCTTTTAGGTAATAAATGGATTCCTTGAAGGAAGAAATCTTGTTCTTTTGAAGCGATTCATTCATCAAGCCATATTTTAATACCTTCATAAGAACTGAATCACTCTCCAGAAAGGGCCGATTACACGGAACAAATGGAAATCTGAAGGAACAATATCCGATGAATACGGCGGGTGGGGCAGAATTTTCCACTTCACTCCTTCCAAGTATTTCTTGACCGGTTTTGCAACGTGTGGCCTAGTGTTGTCATGGAGCAAAATCAGCTTGTCGTGCTTATTATCCCATTCTGGTCGTTTTTCTTTCAAAGCTTTGTTAAAATTTATCAGTTGCAGACGATAACGATCGCCAGTGATGGTTTCAAACGGTTTCAGCAGCTCATAGTATACATCTTTTTGATCCCACCAGATAATCTTCGAAGCATGGATATTCCGTTTTGACGTTGATGGGCTTGGATCACCTGGCATCACCCATGTTTTCGGGCATTTAGGGTTATCGTAATATATCCATTTTTCATCGCCAGTCACGATACGGTGCAGAAAATTTTTCCTTTGTTGTCATTGAAGCAGCATCTCGCACGTGACCAAACGTCTTTCCATGTTTCTCTCTTTCAATCTGTATGGCACCCAATTTTCTTCTTTTTGCACCATTCCCATTGCATATAGACGTTTTCCAACGGATCTATTAACATTTAATTCTTTTGACAATTCATCGAGCGATCGACATGGATCTTCTTCGAGTAATGCTTGCAATTTTGCATCTTCAAATTTTTTCGATGCACCTTCGCGTGCTCACCGTAAATATCTACGAGCAAACGATGCGTTTCCACAGCACTTTTCTTTAAAATAAAAGAATGGAGTAAAACTTTCCGCAAATGTTGCTTTTTTGGAATAAATTCCGACATTTTCAACGCAAAAAATTACTCTTGTTTACGCTTCGAACGAATGCCAAATACTTGGCTCAAACGCTTGAACACATACCTTTCAAATACATGTATTGCCGTTTTATCAAATACATAAGCAGTGCTACTAACGACATCTCTCTACAATGGGCGGAAGCTTATGCCAATATATATATATACCAGCCATCTAAAGTCAAACTGATAAGATCATTAAATAGATTTTTTTTACACTCTACAACTTTTATATGCACAACTTTTCCGATAAAAGTTTGCATAATTTTTATTATAAATTTTTATAAAGTCTCTCATGAAAACAGTATCATCTAAAAAATCATCTAGATAAGTAATGTTACTTATCTAGCATCTAGATAAATTAAAAGCAAAATCGTTTTATCTAAGACGAATTTTTTGGATTTTTCTCATCTTCATTTAGATAAATCTAAAATCATCTAGGGCAAACGCTACGTATGACTATACACATACATGTACGCGTGTGTGTGTGCATAAATATTTCTGTTCGAGCAATCTCGTACATCTAATGACATGGCAAAGTTGGCATGTTAGCTCTTTGATTTTCCTGCGGCATCGGATTATTGACGACTAAGTGAAAAACGCCTTCATAATGTCACACAGCGAAATTTTTTATCGCACACTTTGTGTGCTCGCATTTTCCGTTTAACTGTCTTTTCTTCACGCCGATCGAACTTACTCTTCGCGGTCGTACATAACTACCGTTTTTTTTATCTTCTTTCCTTTTTCTTTTTCTGTTGCCTTATGTTTTTCTTTTTAGGTCAGTCACGCACACGATTTTATTCTTCGCCGTGTTTCATTTTTTATTTACGGAAACCTGTGACATACCCGCGATATTTTTCTTTCGACAATGACAAAACCGGAACAGAAACAACTTTAAGCGCATAAACCGTTGACGCATTAAACGCACGATTGCGTGCTCTATTTTGAAGTTTCGTAAGCTTACCTCGGTGTTTCTTCTTGTCGAGTGAGAAAAAGCCGCGAAATATTTCTCTCTCTCTCTCTCTCTCTCTCTCTCTCTTTCTCTCTCTTTTTCTTTCTCTCTCTATGAATATATATAATATACGTAAGCATGTATAATTAGTCAATATTTCTTGTCAATATTTCTTACAGGGGAAAGACTCGTCGGAAAGCGATTAAACTTCAGTGAGGACGATATCGTTGGCAGTAATCGCATTGTAATTCATATTTTAATCAAGATTTTCAAGGCGCTTTTTAAAATGATTATTGAGCACATTCAAAATATGAAATTTCTTAGCATAATTTCTTTCGATTGGTGCCTGTAATTTGACACTCTTCGAAATCGTTAATTAGATATTAATCATAATTTCCTTTCTTTGCTCGCTCATTAAATTTATATTACAATCTACAAGCTTGTAGATTTCCACACCGCAACTAATATAATAACCGACAGTGAGGACGAAGATAATTATCCAGTAATTCGGGTAATAAGATGACTCATTGCTAAAACGCGAGATGTCTGACCGCAACTCAGCATTCGTCGCTCGACGTACGAACGCTGCTAATTATCCGCTCTTTCTGGAAATCGCTATGGTAACAAACGATACAAAGATGTGACATACCATTGTATTTATTCAAGAACCTCCTCTCCTCCTCTCTTCTTCTGGTTAACAAAAAACAACTCGCGATCGTTACGCAATGACGTCACAAATGGTGCCTAATTAAAAACAAGGATTTAACGAATTTAATTAGCTACTAGATATTTATATTAGGTTATGCAAAAGTTTTAGTTTTTTCTCTTTAATTTTATTCATTTACTATATAATACAGTGACTGAAAATCAATCTTTAAAATATTTTCCATCATTTTCTATAATCTTCTACCTTTCAGGTAACAGTCGAATTCCTTCGCGAAAGAAAGATGTCAGTTTGGAGGTAATTTTGAATTTTCGTATTTTTGCTATATTTGCTCTCGAAAGCGCTGTTCTACTAAGGAGTGCTGCGTCGACCAGAATAACCCGAAGGCGTCAAGTCAGGAGAGTACGCCGCGTGCGGAAGAACTTTTCAGCTCAATTAATGAAGATTTGTTTAGTAGTCTGAGCAACGTGCGGCCTAGCGTTGTCGTGCAGCAAAATGATTTTCCGACTCCCTTGCCCGGTAAATAATTTTTTCTTCTCAATGTTGTCGACTAAATCATCCAATCATTGACTGTGGCAAATAGATTCACATGCTTTAACAGCATTTTTTCCTTGCTGAAATTCATATTGAATGCAATGTCGAATATAAAGTTTTTCGTCGCTCATTATATCAACTGTTATTTTTAAAGTTATGTGCTGCACCATTGAATTGTAATGAATGGCATTTTAGAAAGTTCAATACCAACCTTAAAAACACAAAACAGTGGGAAAATATTTTAATTTGAAATAATTACATTAAAAGGCTGAAAAAAAAGACTAAAACTTTTGCACCCACCTAGTATAAATTGAATATGAAGAAAATAGGAGGGAGGGAGGAGGGAGGGGGGGAGAGTGGAGAGAGAGAGAGAGAATATTAATTATTAACCCGGCAATATTCACCTTCTTTTTACGTAAACGTTCATCTGAAACCATTTATACCTTAATTAAAAATAACTATTATTAACAACATATATTATCGACTGCTCTATGATTTATTATTATTTGGAGACATTGTAAATATAGATTCACTCGTTACTTTTTGAAAAAAAATGAAGAAAAATTCAAAAAATATTTAAAAAACGAAATAAGTGCATTAAATACCTTAATATGATGGTATTTTGAATGAATAAAGATATCTTTAAAAACACTGTTTTATTGCCTATTCTTGATGGGACAGCATATTTAAATGTTCGTAAAGAATAATTATTAAAAAAGATTTGGAATATATTAAATAACATTTATTTTATGAGATTGTAAAATAAGGCTAAATCGCGACCTTTAATGGAGTTACTAGTATTAATTCAGAGTTGTAAAAGATTATTTATTTTTATATCTCTTGATTGCATTATATAAATGTATAACATAAAATATATTTTTAAACAAAAAATTATAAATTTTTAAAAATATAGATATTTTTATCTTTAACATTAAATGAAAATATGGTTTAAAATATTCATTTCATTTATAATAAATACTAATGTTAACTATATATGTTAATTATAGAGAATAAATATTAATATTAGATATTTTATTATTGCGTCTTTGTCTATTTTTCTGTTTTTTTCTGTTTCTGAAAATTTTATCGTATGAGATGTAATATAAATGCTGCATAATGTTTATTGGATATATAGGCATACATAATTTCATTCAAACTTATTATCATCTTGTATTCATAATATGAACTTTTATCATATTTGGTTAATTTTGTAATGGAAACGATCACTTGGTCGTTTTGTACTCCGAGTTTTTACACTTATATTATGAATGAGACGGATCATAGCCAACTCTTGTTGCATTGGTTAGGTCTCTAAATGTCCAAATAAAAAGTATTGTTTCCCGATCAGTAAAAAAAAAAACTCACTGCGACTTGAGTCTCATTTTTGGACCGCTGGGGTCTGAAGTGGCTCCAGATGACTTTTGCCGGGTTAATAAAAGAGAATTAGAAATAAAATTGATTTCAGTTAGACAAATACATAAATTGCGAATATAACGGCGACAATAACGACATTTATTATCGTTAATAACCATAGGTCTTCTATGGGCGGAAACGTTTAAATAATAGCAAATAGCATTGCTCGTCAGACAATGCAGGGGTATAGTATTCAAATTTCTTTAATTTTATAATAACTACCGATTCCTTGACCTTTCTTATTAGAAGAAATTCAATTTAACGTCTAGCCAAGGAATCTTCACGCGAAAAGTGGTTTGATAGATCCGGGACACAATATATAACACGCGGTGGGTCTCAGTTATCTCGATTTTAAACTTTCTCAAGGGCTTTTCGCTCTTGAACCGACGGTGAATATCTTTTGAATATTTTTTAGGAGCAAAATGAAAGGTTAGGGAAAGGAGAAGGAAGAAGGAGAGGAAAGAAGAATATAAGAAGGAGAGGACACCCGTTCTGTCGAATTGGCTCGGTGGCCGCGGTAATCCTAATAAGGACAGAAATAAATTCTTAGAACTTCTCTTAAAGAAACTTAGTAATCGTCACATAAACTGAGAGGCTGGGCGTTTGGCCGCGAACAGCAAGCATGACAAGATAGCATGTACAGCCGAAACGGGCGGAAGGTAAAGGAGATGAGAATAATAGTGGAGTCGGTTTGTCGGTCGGTCGGACAGACGGGCAAAGCGGCTATGTGATGTGTGCGGACGCGTAGCCCAGTAGCACAGATCGTGGCGAGCGAGCGCCAGTGACTCTCAATTCTCTCTCACTCGAATATTCAGTTCTTCGCTGACGATAGTATTGAGCAGCAATGAAAGTTTCCTTTAACACTTTCGCCGCAACACTCCGAACTTCCCATCTGGGTGCCACAATCATTGATATCGCCTAGCAACGTGCTTTGTCGTCGGCGACGAATAACAATAGACGCAACAGTGAAAGGGGATGTATTCACTTTACGAAATTGATGCCATGCGAAACGCCCGACGATAAAGCATTGATAGTCGTGTCGTACAAATGCATTCAATGCATCAAGAGGTCGCATTATTAATATACCGATGACACAGGGTCGCGATAGAACGCGATAAAGATCTCACTGAAGATTTCGTCTTATCGCTCCTTGTGTTGAGGATCGCTTCAATGTATTTCTTGATACGAAATGAGTTCATTTGAACTAATTCCCAACGTAGAATAACGAGTACAATATTTAAGGATTTATCTTATCCGTCGATAAAAGCGCGCCAAGCTGTCTAAAGCGTTCGTCACTTGTCATCAATGTTCCCTCACGTTCGATAAGTCTGCGCAGAGCTTTTTTTATCATTCATCCCGTTTACTGCATGTACATACAGACATCATTATGTGTAATCAAGGTGAAATATTCAATCAGTCTTTCAGCTCAAATCGTGCCGCTTCTTGTCTTCTGCAATTAATTGATGCTTCGTTCTTCTCATCGACAAAATCTCCCCTACTTTTTAATTCGCCAAGTAGATATTAGCTCCTATTTGTTCCATCCTTCCTTGTTTTCCGCAGTGATTTTTGAAACATCTACTCTCAGTCGTTTTACGTCTTCGCAAAAAATAAAACACAATTAGTATCCGATATCACTGAATGAAATAATTAGTATAAAAGAACAGAGCACGATTTCCACTACTTCCAACTATTCCTGTCATTATATGCGCTCTCGTCCGTAACTTCTCCGTAATCTTAAGCGGATCCATTTTCGCCCTAAATTCTATCGAAAGTTCGACCGCTCCCGGAGGACGTCACTGGCACCGTCGCCAAATTACCACGTCGATGCCGAAACGGTAATCTGCGCGATGAGGACCACTGCTCGTGGAGAGCTTGCGCCGTGGCATTTTGGGGGCGCGGTGTGACGCGGCGGTAGTTTCACGCCGGACGACGACGACAACGACGAAGAACGGGTGCGTGCGCAACCGGGTTCTCGGCGGCGAAGGGGTGTCGTTACGACGACCGTAAAGAGAGTGAAAGAGAGGGGGAGGGGACGTTAGGGTAAGGGGTCAGCCCCAAGAGCGGGTCGCGGGGTTTGGCAAGCCCGCTTGGGTGGTGGCGCGCGTGCGCCTTTCTAGATAACTCTCGTTAATTGACATGGATATTCGTAACTTCCTGTATCGCTGCGAGTAGTATGCTTTTTTATCGACTCGATTGAAATCCGTAATCGGGTCCCTAACTTTGTTCGCTTGGCAGATCGAATTCGTGAAACGAATTAAAAACAACTGAAATTCGAAATCTCTCGATCTTTTCGAAGAAGTATCAATCGTCGCGTATTCTCTTTGAACTTCGATACCATTGTTGCTCGCGAAAACGATTCGTACGTTCGCTCGCAACTAACATGGATAGTAAATGTTTCTTCGCGCAATCCTCTCTCTCTCTCCTTTTGTTAGTACGCGTGAAATAAAACCAAACGCACTAGTTTCAATCGCGGTGTCTTTTAATTTCACGTATGGAATTTGAGGAAGAAAAAGACCCCTTGTCCTACATAGTAATGCAAGTGCATGAGGAGTGGTCGAGAGAGAAATAAGATAGGTCACGACGCGCGGGATGAACACCGTTGGTAACGCAGAAAGGGGGAAGGAGCGGAAAGAGTGGGAGACTGCCGGTCGTTCGGAGGGGGTAAGCGCGCGGCGGTGGGGAATACGGGTCGATGATGCCGGCGGTCCTCGAAGACATGAAACGCCAGTCAGTCTCTGGTCCACCCGAAGCCGCGTCGCTGATCTTCTGTTTCACCGAACACCGCTCGCCGCAGCCATGGGTGACAAGGTTTGTGTTTAGAATTCTGTTAAAAAAAAAAAAGAAAGGAAGGAGAGAGAGATCCGTCGTGTGACACTACTATGAGCGCTTTAAGAGATAAGGTCGCTAGTCTTTAACATGTCGTGTGGGAAGCTTTTGTCAGCACGACACCAGAGTTTACGAAAAGCAGGCAAACAGCTAGGCAGGTAGAAAGGGATGTCCATTTGCTTGGACGCAGCTGACTCGAGTGACAGAACCGATGTGATAGCATTTGCGGGTGATTTTCATGCAGAGCACATGTGTAATCGCGGAGTTTTTGTCTTCATAATTCGTGTTAGTGAATACGCTATTTGGATACAATTTGGAAAAATCGAGCAGATGGGTGGTGAATGATATAAGAGGGGGAGAGTGGGGGAGAGGAAAAAGAAAAAAGGAGAGCAATGTGTGAGGGCGGGGTGAAGTGAGAGAGTAGAGAGAGAGAGAAAGAGAGAAATACAAAAAAGAGGTTAGTCTCTTACTGCTGTCGAACTAGAACTTCGATCCATGGGGTGGAAGAAAGCAGGGGTGAAAGGGGAATGAGAAGGGTAAGGAAGGAATCTTCAGGAAATTCTTCTATCTGTATCTTTTTCTTCCATCTCTTTTTCGATTTCTACGATTTTCCCTCATTCTTCTCCTCGCTCGTGTCGCCCTCTCTCTCTCTCTCTCTCTCCTCCCCCCTCTCTTTCTTTCTTCTTCTCCCCATCGTTTGTAGGTTTCCATCAAGGCTTGTAGTGACCAGTTAATGATATGTCAGCAAGAAAACGGGAAACTTCCTTGACGTGAAACCTTTCTCGCACTTGTCTTTTCGTTTCTTCTCCTGTCTCATGTGTGGCCCCGTGATGAAATATATTAAAGTTCTTAAGTACACACACACACACACACATATGTATTACTTGTATCTCATAAAGTTCTCCCCACAGGTATCTTTTTAGAAAATTGTCCCAACTACATTTTCGCGTGGGCGGTTTCTCTGTGCTGTTTCCTTGACAGAATCACATGACATATAGCTGACTGTCGAATGCGCGACGACGGAATTTCATCTAGGTAATTAAAAAAAATCGTGACAGTTTATCCTCTGAAAGCATTCCGGCTGTCGTCGAAAGCTCCACTTGGTCTCCTCTTTATCGGAAAGAAATTTCATCTGGAAGCTACTCGCTCATCCACCAATTACAGATCGCTCGTCGAACGCGATTCATTATCGTGAGATAGAATCGCCCGTGATGCACAGACGTGAAGATCTTCCGCCCGATGCAAATACGCTTAGTGATTTTCTCAGCACGCTTCTGCGCAGATTGCGCACCATGGGCACGCAAGCCCACGTTCGGCGAGTCGTAAGGTTACGCCTCTCTTGTGCGAGGCCTTCCGTCCCTTTTTCGAATTGCCATCGCCCTGATTCGAGAGAAAAGATCATTAATAAATATGAACGAATAAGGTAAGTGCCTATCGCTATTTTATTCCTAGGATCTGGTTCTTCAGACGAATCGATTAATTACGCGCGTTGTGGAAGTAGCAGAAGGACGTGCGATCGTTATTTATAGAGCCGCGGTAAAGTTCAATCGCTGCGAACCCGCCGCGGCCGTACGTAAGTTCTTCAGGGCGAAATAGAATCTCTCGACCACCGATATCATTCAGAATCAGACGAGAGTGATAACGTCATTTTATTTAATGTATAGACTGAACTCTCACCGCAACAATTACCGAATATCAACGGCGTCCGATCAATCACATCGAGTTCATCAATCAACATCTTTCGATGATATCGAGCGAAAACAACGGTTTTAAATATGTGATCTGTGTATATAATTGTGTAACGACATTGTTGTCAGTAACGAATTTATAACCGATTCATCTCAGAATTTGTCAAACTTTGCAACCCTGTTGTCGTTCTCTGGCCACAATTATTTGCGCCCAATGATCTTGTCGGCAGTGCTCTAAAAGTCTAGTTTTTCGCTGCCCCAACAATGGGATTAGATTAGGTTAGGTTAGGTCTCGCAGTACCCCAGATTATCATTTAAATCGAATTCGAAATCAGAGACGATTTCGTTACTTCGGTCGTTTCAAATGACTGTTTTCGAATCTCTTGAAACATAATAATAATTTGTGCGAATAGTCGAAACGAATGACGTGTCTTGAAGAATCGACACGCCCTCGATCAGGAACTCTTCCATCTTATCGTGTTCATTCTCTTGTATCGTTATTTATTATTTCTCAGTGCAATTTTTCAGCTGATTTCTCATTAATTATCCCAGTAGTTGCTAGCTGCACGTTACATATTCGCTTCGAGTTGTCGGTATGTCCGAGCTTTCGATGTGTCCGTATCGCGAGATTTATCGCGCGATGAAAGTACACGGCACTAACCTTAATCTGACCGAAGGGATAATGCAATTCACGTGACATCCACGTTAGGAAAATTAACAACTGGAAACGAGATAATTCGGTTAGTTGGAGATTATTAATTACAGTCGGACAAATTTAGCGAGGTTCTTGCAATACGAGAAGTTACTGAGATTGGTGAAGTGAAAGATGTGGTGTTCTGTCTCGTAAACGTAATAGTTTTTACATTATAATCTAACATCTATAATGTTACAATTTTATTGTTTATTTTAAGATTGTCCAATTTATTTTCTTGTGTTGTATACACAAATTTTGCATCGGATTTTTCAGATTTGATTATCTCATGAATGAATTAAAATTAGAATTCGCGTGTAATGTTTTAATTATTTAATTATTATTTCACTCTCTTTTGCGTGACGCTTTTCTTTCCCTTCAGTGTCACTTAATAAAAAGATACACGCAATGATCACTGAAGTCTCGACTCTTTCCTACTTCTTCCAGACTAAGATTAGGATTCTTGTTTAGCATTTTAAAAGCCATGAAATCGATGTGTGAAATTATGAATCGTAAATCCTATTCGAATTTCTCTAACATTCTTCACGATGTAGCGCCATATTTCAATGGCATCAAAAAGATGTACTGTCCATTCGGTACTATTACGTAACGTTGCAAGTATCATTGTGCAATATCTTAACAATTATCTGTGGCTAGTGTTGAAAAGGACACAATATCGAAACGCTAGATCAGTGATTCCTTCTCTTTTTTCTCCTCTTCCTTTTTTTCGTGAAATACAACGACGTCGAAATGAGGAGAGAAAAATGATGAAGTGCGACTTTGGTGCAACGTTTGAATGAACAAATAACTAGACGCGAGTTCACGATCGTTTCGGGATCGTCACGCTCGATTGAAAAGGTCGATTCTTTTAAGAGAATGTTTCCTCTCCGCGACGCCCCACCGTTCATTGAAATTCTTTCGCGCAACTTCCGCTTCTCGATTATTTTCGACGCCGACATCGTCATCGTCGTTGCTGTCGTCACGTGAGTGACATCACTCGTGGCGCTGCGCGACATTGAATCACGCATGTATACACACACATGCACGTAACATACACGCACACATATATACACTCAACACACAAGCATACTCGTGGCATATCGATGTTGCATATCGATCATCAGTCGAATTAGCGCTCGGCCAACTAGAACGACATACTTTTCTATATCGCGAAAAAGTTGTATTTTTCGCGTTCGTCGTCATGTTAGTTTCTTCCGATTCGAGTCTCTACGTTTGCATTCTTAAGGGAATTCTCAAGACTATTTGAAGTAGCAAGTTCGAAGCAAGAAGCTCGAAAGTTTCTACACTGTATTCATTTTTATTCATGCTAAGACTTATTTCATCGATATATAATACTAGACGGAACCGAAATCGTGTTGAGAGATATATATGGAAAAAACTAATTCGATTATGGCAACTGAAAATATTTAGTTAATTAAGTTTCGGTTATAGTAACATGTAGCCTTTTTTACTAGCTGAAGAATTGTTTATATCAACAAATGCTTTCGGTTTGGGGAATCGAAATTTTTCTTTCCAAATACGTTAAGAGCTATTCGGTTACCTAAGCTGAGAATGCGAAGCGACATACCAACAGCGTTAGTGGTCCTGCGGTCTAAGGTGATAGTTTCGGAACCGAGAAGTTTTAAGTTCAATGAACTAGGAAAAAAATTATATTTTTGTCGAGTTGCAATATTAAATCGGTTAAGATAATCGAGTACAATTGTCCGAGCAGCGGAAACATTCTATAGAAATTTTCCTGTCTTTACAATCGAGTTTTCATCTGGTTCTCAGATAACAAAAAAATTTCGGTTGTCATGACCGAAATTCAGTTGCACGAATTTTTTTTTCCGTGTAGAAAGAGACAAAACTATGTATGAATAGTAATGGTTCATGTAAACCGGGACAACGAGGTATTTAAAATTCTAAACACATTTCGTTTTACTTTTACACACTTTATTTGCATAATCAAATAAAAAACATATTTAGTAATTATTAAATAAATAAATAAATATATATATATATATATATAACTATCTCTATATATCTCTAATATATATATATATATATATATCTCGCACTCAAATCGTGCGCCACCTACGTTCTCACTTGTAGTTCTTATCTTACTTAATCTGATATTTTGTACCGATTGATCAAATTTTTCTCGTGCTCAATACGCTACTCTTTCCGTGCTAACTAACGTCGAAAAGAATCGATCAAGACAAAGATGGGCTCTTTGAGGCTCGGCCTTGTATCCTCAACTTTGTTTCTTTTATTGTTTTTATGCCGCAATCGACGCCGTTCGATTTCTTTCGGTATCATTATGCCCAGTTGGCTGGCCATTATCGATAAAGTAAGAAGGTAATCGTTAATGTCTTCTGGCACGTCGACGACGCAATCTCGTTGCGCGAGCGAGTGGAGATGCGTTTTTTTACTGGCAATAGGTCAACAGTTTGCGCGATTTACTTTCTCGGTTTGCTTCAACTCATTTGGATGCCTCTCTCGTAATTAATATTGAAGCGATTTAGTTATAGAGTAACAGCCTCGCATACATACACAAATATTCGTACATACAATGTGTATACTTCCGGCCGAAAGAAAACTCGAGTATTAGCGATCGATATCCATGATATATTTAAGGATTGCCGGCTCAGAGCGCAAGTCCTATCTTGAAATAAAACGCTCGATACTAAATTGGACGGTCAGTCTCGTATTTTCTCTCGCTTCCGTGCACGGCTTTATCGCATTAGATTTATTTCTAGACTAATGAAATGTTATTCTAAGCAGAAGACATTGCTGGGTGCGCGCATATATACATGTCTATCTTACGCATATTTTTCATGAAAAATGGAAGGAACGAGATTTGGAGGAATTTATATATTTGTCCTTGAGACATAAATTTGGAATTTCAATTCGATCCGATCTTTCACTTTCATTTATTAGTGATTTCAACGTTTTATAATTAACATCATTTACTGATTAGTAATGCGTCTCCGGGATGTTCGTTCGCGACGATGAAACATTGCGTCCGGATCATAAAGCGGAATTATCCTCCGGTGAAGCGACATGTTCTCGCGATTTCGTTTTATGTTACGAGTGTATGTGTGTCCGCGAGCTAAGTATGCGACGTTTTATGGTCGCCGATTGCGATTCATTTGTGATTCGTCGCGAGTAATCAACGTTAAAGCGGCGCTTCCTGAAATTTTACAATAAAATTACGACGCGTATCGTCGTCACGTCGCCAGGAGTAGATATAACTTTTACGAATCTGAATGAGTATCGTCGCCGGTAACACTTGACGTGCAACCAGACGACCAGCGTCGGACTTACGTCTCGCGATTATTCCGATGTGTCATTAATGAGATAACGAGCCGGCCAATTATGCGGAATCTCACGACACCTTTAACATTACCGCGTAGCTTTACTGCGGAGTGGAAAACTCGTGTGTATACTCCGTGTAATTTCTCGGCAAAAATTACGTTAGTATTAATGAGAGTTACATTTAGTCGCCGTTAAGATGGGTTCAAGCGAACGAGCAAATATTTACGACCAATTCGAAAAATGGATATGAACAAGGACATTTTTTTAAATGTACGGACACGATATCTAACACGTTCGCTGACGTTTCTGGTGTGCTCATGTTCGCAGTATCGTTCATACTCATTTTTTTAAACTCATTCGTAGATATTTGTTCGTATTCATTTTCTTGGTCTGAACTCATTTTTAGACAGACATTCTCAGGGAGAATGTTTTGGCCACCCGAAGAGGGAGAGTCCGTGAGAGACGAAACTAACATATAATGTGAACAGAAATTGTCTGCTACAATAACAAACACTTTCTAAATACAGACAATGCAGGATAATGATTGCGAATAATACTTTCGGGAAAATGATATTGTAAACGAAGTATTACATGTACCAAGAAAAATTTAATATCCACGTGGGATATTAATTTGTAGTCACATCCGACGTCTAACCGACAAAGATTGGATAGACTATATTTATAGAGAGAAAGATACATATATAATAAAGTATATAATAAAATAATGTTTATGACATGTAATTTTTTATCATTTTGAAAGAAGCTAATAAATGTTATGACGTCGGCCAATAGACTATCGTATGGCAAAACTGACTATTAGCAGACAATATCTGTTGATAATGTGTTTTTTGACAATGAGAATATTATACAAAATTGAAGGAAAACTAATAAACACGCTTGTCTGCCATTGTCTGAACGAATAGTGAGAATTAATCCATAAGCTTTTCAAAATGACTGCAGTTTTTATCTGCTCGAAGAAATACTTAGGGAAGTAATAAGTAGTATATTCGGAAATAAATAGAGATTCATTTAGAGAACTGCGACAGACATATATTCTGTAAAAAGAGGACTGTTTATACCAGTTGAGATAGGATTTATTTTTCCAAACTCATTCAAATAGGTCTCTTTCTATTTTTCTATGTCTCTCTCTTCTTATTTCATTCGTCTTTTTCTTCTCTCTTCCCATATTTTTACGAACATGTAGACAACCACGACGGAGCATACGTATTAGTATTTCGCTGTAATTGTTCTTTTTCCTTCTGTCTTCTTATCTTTTTATTACGAAGGGGCTAAGTCTGGAGAATAAACAGCATGGAGGGAGAACTTCTCAACCCAATGAATATAAGGTGTCCTTGGTGATTTTCGCTATGTGTGGCCTTGCTGTTGTCATGCAGCAGATCATGCATGAACTTCTGAAACCACTTTTTACATGTATTGTAGGACACAGCATCTTCCACTAAGGTTGAACAAATCATTTTCTTAACCTCGCTAGTACTTTTTTAAACTGGAACACGGAAAACATGCAATGCCTGACATGCTGCTTATTGGACTTGTGCTTACTTTTTTTTATTTATTTACTTACTTTTTGATATTATATTAGCTACAGAGTCGGATATTATGGTTTTTTAAGTTGATATTTTAAAATCCTAACGTGACAATAAAAAAAGTTTAGTTTAAATAAATGCAATATAATTGATTGAATTTAGGCCGATAATTAATTTATACATCTAAAAATGATGTGTAGCCGATAATTAATTTATACATCTAAAAATGATGTGTAGCAAGGAGCGTTAAAGGATAAAACCGTTTCTTTACTTCTCTGGACTTTTCGCACATCGTTTGTTTAGATTCTTAGAAATTTCTCGAATACTTAATTGCCTATTTGATCGAATCATTTCACTGATTTTTTAAATATTTTCATCGGTTGTTGAAAGGTATCCTGATGTTTCTTGTCCTCAATCGACTCACAATCATTACGAAATCGCTTGAACTACTTATAAACAGTCTTAAGGATCACTGCAATATCTCCGTAAACAAACATTAACATTTCGTGTGTTTCTTTGGCACTTTTCTGAAGTTTGAAACAAAATTCATGTTGACGCGTTTGTGATTTTTACGACAAGTTTAAAAATCTCGTAAAACTCAACCATCAATTGAAACTGTAGCTCAAGAACTGAATGAAACAAGTTGAAACTTGTTACATCTTGTAAAGGAGGTTCTACGTTTAGATTTCGATAAGGAAATTCTATATCTCTTCGCTAAGTGGCGCTCTGTAGTGAAAGTATTCACTTTTCACACTTTTTGATCACTTCTCGTACGTCGTGCAGATAGCGGGGCAACGAAGATGCGCGCATGTATATGTGTACGGAAACGTATCGAATTGAAATTGTTTTCCTTTTTTTCGATATATGTGCACTTATTGATGATGAACGTCTTATTGACTAATCAAACATACGCATATGCATTCTCTTGCATTGGATCTCGTTGCACTGCTCGCTCGCCGCCGCCGTCGTCGGTGAAAAAGAGCACCAGATGATGGTACATACATGAGAAAGGAGGGAGCCCGCTTCTCCAACGGGTGTGACATAAATACATTCAATGTCTTAAAGACTCTCAGGGACGGCCGGACGAGAATAGCCGAAAATCCAATTTTAATCGCAGAACCTCGACCCGCGCTCTTCCGTCGCAACATAGTAAACCGGGCCAAGACAAAAGGGGAGGGAATTTCGAATTTTGTTTGTTTGTATTTGCCTGCGCAAGGAACTAACGTATGCGCGCAACGACGACTTGCATTGCCGAAAAGTAGGAAAGTGCGCTTTTCTTATCATCTGGATTAATATAGAGATTAATACCTGGCGTCATGCTCAAAGTTTAACTTTCAATTTACAAATCCGATGTTTTAATTCTACAACGTGTTTTCCCAATGACACTTCGAAGCAGATCCCGCATGTTTATTAAGCAAGTCGTGACGAATTCGTTCAGTGTCGAAGTAATTGGACTGCGATAATCGGAATAACAACGAGCTCGAGTCGAGTTTAATGAGACATAATTGAAGCAAAGTTGAAACACGGCTTCTTTTTTCATAAGCGGCGAAAAACGAGAAAAATGATTGAAGTGAGGAAGTTTCGAACTTGCTGACTGCGAAACGACGATAATGTGTTCCGGTGACGTTGCGATTACACGTGGAACGCCCGCGGAATAGATTCTTTGCTGACTCGTTTATCACACACGTTATCTGTGTAAAACCGTGATAATCGGTTTACTCGTTTTAGTATTTCGCCTGCGTGATTCATTTTCATGTGACAATTACTTTTTTATTGCCGCAACTCAGAGATTTTTTCATTTTTTGAGGACTCTCGTCTCTTCGTTGATCAAGCATAGAGCGACAACTCGTTTTAACTTATTAATTAAGTTTATCATTAATATTCGCGTCACGACCGCAACTTACTTGCATATTGTAATTCATAAAAATGGACAAAATCCATATTAACACGTTACCGATGTTGTGCTGCACAGAATATCATGTGTAGCAGGCAAAATTTTATTAATATGAAAAAACAATTTACATACAAAAATGGTTGTATTTAGCGAAATCTGTAATACATTATGGTATGAAAATTTAATTAAAATCTATCCAAATGTAATTTTACTCTACAGGATATCAATAGTAAAAAGAAAAAGATGATAATAATAATTATATCAAAATATTTCCTTTACGAGACGTATGCAAGCCGTTTGAGAAAATTCTCGCACAAACAGTTTCTCGGCGATCAATAGTGCGCCGTTCGCGTGTTAGTTCATAAAATACTCTTTTTCTACAGATATAAATTATTGACATAGTTACCGTTTGTTTACGCACGGAGTTAGAATGTCGCTTACGTCGACCAACTACTTCGAGCTAACATGTTTGAATAATTTTTCCGAGATCGTTCTCCGTCGTTAGACTACTGTACACACGTGCACGGTCGTTTCGCTCCTCTCCGAGAAGTTCGATTTCTGTCTACCCTCCTCCGATTATACCTATTCCGAGTTCGTTGAAAATTCTAATCATGAAAAGGCGCACGAGAGAGAAAAAGAGAGGCGATCCGTCGTTGTCCTTTTACTCGCAAGTCGCTCCGATGACATTTGATCGATAAAGAGATTCACATGATTCGATTCCCTCCAAGGTGAACATGACGACAATGTATGGTTCTTCACGAACGCAAATAGCTAGATTAATAAGTGATTTGGGTATTTTGAATAATTGGGGCTTAGTGTGTGTACTATGCGAGTTAAAATAACAAAGTTGAGAAACGAGTCGGCGCGTGGTCTAACACGAACTACGCATTTGAAACTTATTTTCCTTTTGTTGCGGCTACTGTAAATGCTCGACAGATTAATTAATACTTGCCCAAAGTCGCACATTTTTCATTATATGTTATTTCAATTCTTCCTCAATTTAATTCTCGTCTTCGCGAATACAAGTATCCATTAGGATTATTACTTCTCGGAAATATTAAATCTCGCGAGAAAGAGATAACTAATAGATAAACAGATTAGATAAGATAGATAAACGTAAATAAGATAGATAAAAAGATATACTCGATTCTAAAAACGCCAAATCCTTAATATACCGGCAAAAATAAAATGAGGAGAAAGCAGGTGGAAACTTATCACGATTGAAATTGAAAGTTTTTCCGAACAACCGGATGATATAGAGCGCCAAAATTAACAAAATAGTTTTACCATGGACATCGAAATAAAAGATATCACTGTTTCTCTTTTTCAAGGGATTTTGTACATGTGCACGTGTGCATGTGCGTGTATGTGTATATGTATTGAAGGAGGAGGAAACGACGCAGATTTAAAATCGATCCGGAAATCGCGATTTCCGCATTTGAATTTTACTATCTGGTGATCGAACAAAAGACGTGTCCGCTCATTCGCGTTAACCGAAGCAACATATTATAACGCGTGGGATATTTCCGGACTACCACGAAAGCAAGAGAAAAATATGACGTTTTGAGAAAGCCGAGCACAGCAGCGACGTCAGCGATGATGGCGGAGTTTCGAAACCGAAGACGAGGAAAATCGCGTCGCGTCTGCCGACGACGTATTACATCGTTTTCAACACGCGGCACAAAAGTACACACGTAAAGCGTGGCTCTCGAGTTAAATGACCAATCTCTCCCTCTTGACCCAATTCGTAAAACGTCCTGTGCCACGCACGCGTGACGTCACACACACGCGGATCTCTCTTTTTCTTTCCCCTCCCTTCTCTCTCTCTCTCTCTCTCAGTTGCGGGAGAGTAGTAATGCGTGCGTGAGTGCAAGGCCAGTCGGCCCGCTGTCGCAACGCCTGCGTGTGCGCTCCTTCTCGACGAACGAGTCCGGCCGAATATCAACCAGCTTACGAACGGCACACATCCGTATTATATCTTTCGTGAGAGAGATATCCAATCGTCATTTTTCAAGACGGACATAGAGTATATTTGTGCAGCGTAAAATATTTTGTTATGATTCTGAAATCCTATTATGAGTGCCAAATTGAATTAAAAATCAACTCAAATAAATAATAAACTAATAACAATATAATGAAATTTAATGAAGCCTATATTTGTTTATGTTTATCGATAGAATCTGGAAAATTAAAAAAGGCTGATAACATCGAGTTAAAACGGTATGTCGATGAATTTCGAAAGAGTTATTAGCTAGTCTCGCCGAACGACTCAAAATTGTTCAGTATTGTACACGTTCACGAACTTGATCCTGTTATATTTTTTTATTATATATCAATCTTATTGATTGTAATTCTTGAAGAGATGGATTAGGAACTTGGGCGATGTGGTTAATTGCGTCTCTCCCAACAAGTCGAACTATACACGAAGAATGTCTTTTATGCTCCTGCGAATGTTTTAATCGTACGTAAGCGTACGATATGCATCGACAAATATTTACGTTTGAACGGTCTTTCTCTAATAATGATTTTACACTTCGACACCTCCGACGGAAAGTTTCAACAGTAGTGATTGCACAATAAATAATGTTTTCCCCATCGTAAAGCAAGGTATCACGGCGGTTGCCCAGAAATCTTCGCCGTGCGAGAAAGTCGTCTAAATAATTAGGAATATATCGCGAACCAAATAATACTGATCAGCACGTGTTCCGCGCGCGAGCGTTTATCATTCTCATAAATAATTTAGGTCGTTGCATATGTACGAAATCGTCTTTTCCTGACCCTTTTTTCAATATGACAGCGGCTGAAATATGATGACACGAATTTTACCTGGTGTTGTCTTTTAACATTTTCTTTCTTACACTGGGCGAATAAAAAGAGACTGAAGCGTTTAATCAACGATCAGCATTTCGGAGGAGAGATTCGAAAAGATAGTAAGATATTTGCCAAAACGCGGCTATTTTTAAAGGTGCGTTTTGCATCATAACGGGAGCATCTGAAAATACAGCATGGACAAATGTGTGTGCACGGCGTGTGTGTGTATATTCATCGTCCGAGATACATAATATGATGCAATCGATGAAAAAGTAACTTCGTGCAGACATGAGATTGTAACGCGAATCAATCGGCGCTAATCAATTCTTTGCACATTATTGCAGAGTGGATTGATACTCGTTGTTCACGTATCATCCGTTACGCAAGAACTGCAAAGAAATCGGATGACAATTAGATAAACTCTTCAGTTTCCGGTCTAATTCGATGAAGGATTATCCTCGCGCATCGATTCACATCGTGCAAAATCGAAAGCATTCGGTGCAATAAATCTTATTTACATTATATGATCCCAAACAATACTTATTGTGCAAAATTTGGCTGAATATTTTGTTCACAAAACATACATCGCAATATGAATTGTTTATTCCTTGCTCAAAAGCAGTTTTTCAACATCGAGATTAAGGGGATATTCTAGTCTAGAACTCGAAAAAAATAAATTTTTATTTATTCTCTTAAATATTTCAAATATTTTTCAAAAATATGTTCCTAGGAGACTTTATCGAAATCTGGAAAAATAACGTAGGTACAAATATTTATAGGTTTAACTTAATGTCGAAGTGTTCGAAGGTATCTATGCCCAACAAGTATTCTGGTTACTTTGGTAATAGTTTTTTAGGTCTATCTTTTTGTTGTTTAGTTTGTTGGTTATATGTATTGTGCGTATGTATTAGTTTAAAACGACCGTTCGAGATTTTGGAATTTTATAAGTATTTAATATTGTCTTGACTATATTGTACAGCAAACATCGCAATGAATAGAAAAATTTCAAAATCAGGTGTTAAACGCTGATAAATAAAAGAAGACAATTTTATAGAATTACAATCGCAAAAGCATGAAACAGCGAGCGTCTGAAGCATCAAAAAAGCCCGTACTGCTCGTCAATTGGAATTAATGAACAAAACGAACCTTTCGAAGTAGAATGTTTATTATATTGTGCAAATTAGTTCGGTCCGTTTTTGTGGTCAAAAATGTATTTATTTCAGAACAAAATGAATGAACAGGTTAATCAAAGTATCGTCCATCGCTGGCTACTACTTTTTCCCGCCTCTCAGGCAATTTTCGAATTCCATCTCGAAAAAATGTCTCGTCTTTTGAGGCGATCCAAATTAGGAGCCAATTTTCAATTTCTGCGAAAGAAGTGAACTGGTGACCTGCCAAATCATGCTGCATCCGTCGGAACAATTAGTAATCAGAAAGAGCAATGTCCAGTGAATACAGCGGGTGCGGTAAAATATCCCACTTGAGCGTTTCCAAATAACTTTTTACGACTTTTGCGACATGAGGCCGAGCGTTATCGTGCAGAAGAATAACTTTGTCATGTCTATTCCGGCCGTTTTTCTCGTGATGCACGGCTCAAACGTATCAATCAATTGTAGCCTATACCGATGGCCCGTAATGGAGTCGCCAAGTTGTAGCAGCTCATAATATACAACACCCTTTTGAGGCCCTTTTGAGCGAGATTCAACGCTGAAATCACCATTCTTGAAACGTCGAAACCATTCCCTACATGATTTATCAGTTGGAGCATTGTCACCATAAACTTCTACAAGCATTCGATGCGCTTCAGCTGCACTTTTCTTCCAATTAAAGCAGAAAACTAAAACATCCCGCAAATGCTGCTTAGTTAACACAAAATTTGACATATTTAACACAGTAAAAAACAGGGGTTTTGTATGAAATTCAAAGCGATATAAACTGAATATTATTGACAGATGTCTAACCTCTCTGAAACTACCGAAATCAGCTGTCACTATGAAACATTCATAACAGCCAGAGCCATCTTTTGAAAACGGACCGAACTAATTTGTACTCCCAATATGGCTCTAGTACTGCCGATTAAAGGTAAACTTTCATTTTTTATGTTATATTTCAGAATTTTAAACGCGTTTTTTCCGAAACAATGTTTTTCATATCGGGCGTATATTTTTTTCAGAAATTATTGCACCAATTGACTTTAGCACACATTTATATAAAATACAAAATATAAAGTAAATGTGTGCCTACCGCCTGAATCTCTAATATATATAAGATGTTAGAAAAAACATTACGAGTAAGCATTCGTATGGTAGAGTAAGGGACCGAAGATAGTTGGCACATATTTTACATTTTATTTTTGGTTTTTTTCTATGCATTTTGCACCTATCTTTAATATAATTTGAAAGTACAATTCTTCAGTAACAGGAAAGAATACATATTGAAAAGTTTAAAAGTAAATTTATGAAAAAAATCCGCTTTATCTTGGAGGATATCAAGTGTGTCAATTTGTCCCGTTAACAAGGTATATTGACTACACCAAAGAAAATATGGTTTGATTCAATTAAGTGTTGACGTTATGGTTTACCATAAAGATATGAAGTTAATTCAACTTCATTTTCATTGTATTATATAGGCTATATTAAAATGAGGCTATATTAAAATGATGATATTGCGTATTTATTTTATTAATGTTGTTATTGTATAGTAACAAAATTCATCTAACTTAAACTAGTGCTGTTGATACATCATTTTTTCTGTTTGTATTAAAAAATGGGAAAATAAATATCAAATCTTTTTCGATACTAATATCTTTATGAAAAATATTAAATATTCCTTGCGAGCCAACTTATCCTAAAATCATTTAAGTTCTTGCGGGTTATATATATAAAGCATGATATAAATATATATTGTTGAAAAGTTTGTTGAAATGTATTCTACTAAATATATATTCCAACAACGATAGGAACTAACATAAAAATCTGTATTTATCAATAATACAAATGAATTTACGAGATTGTGTGATATTTTACTTCCACCGCTAAAAATATGTGTCAAAGATGACTTTGCACTTGCTACTTGCTTGATTCTGTAATTTGTTAGAAAATCAACGAAGTAAAATAAATAATTGTTAGAAAATAAACGAAATAAGCGATGTGTCAACTTACGCGTCTGTGGCCAATTAGGCTCGGTCTCCCCTACATATCATACTGAATAAAAAAATCTTAATAAACATATAATCGTTTCTGAGATATGAACAACTTTATATATTAGTACCATGACTGACTTATTGGCTTCTACGTGCGACGTGAAAAGAGAGAATAATCTTTCCAAATCTTTACCTCGATATTAGAGGGTGTTCCATATGTTCTTCTTCCATTTTCTTGCACGCTTCGCATTTTCTTCGTATAGAGTCGCAAATTATATAATAACAGCTGAACGATTGCTGGTGAAATTTTTCTAAAATATATGGAGAAATGAATGAGGAATTGAATAAGAAATTGAATGAATTGATGATATTCAGAATGTGGTTTGTAAATACTAAGACAAATCTGCACGTTGAAAGCTGCACAATTGACACATAGAAAGCAATAAGTCAGCCATGATACTAATATATAAAATTATTTATATTTCAGATTGAGTTTGCCATCTATGTTTACCGAGACTTTTTTACTCACAAGGAGATCTTATGAGTTTGGACAGATTTGAGTCAAACTTTAACAATTTGTAAGGCGGGGGCCAAGCACAAATGTAAAATATTAGGCGTAGATGGCCAGCTATTCAAAAGTTATTAACGAAAAAAGATATCAGCTTTGTGCATTTGTAAGAATAGCAAGACCGAATCTCAAAGTGGCGCATAGTAGCACGATAGAGTGATTACTTGCCAAATTATTCGCGTTCGATTGATCACATCCTTGTATGGCCGTTCATTTTCCAAGTCTTTTTCCTTTTCTTCAATAAAATAATACTTTGTTAATTGTTTTGAGAGTAAAGAGGCATTAAAAAGACAAGTAAATTTTGGAATAATTTAAATTTATCGATTTTTTGTACAGTGTAAAGTTTAATAGAGAAAGATATTAATTGGTAACTACATTCATAGATTAGAAAAAAGTATTTATATATTTATTTCATGTAATTAGGTAGGCTACAATCAAATGCCAGATTGAACTCTTTTTTTGCGATAGTTTGCATATCGATCTCTAGCTTGTATAATTTTTAATAAAATGACTTATAAAAATATTGGAATGTTATTTCAAACATGAATAAATATCTATATAAAACTTCAGTTCTGCAGTTTTAAATAGTTTTCCTTATTTTAATTTCTAAAAATCAGCTTGAAAACGGATGTCTACTAGAGTAGAATACCCTTTTAATTCGGCTGGTATCTAGATATATACATCGGAAATTCCCTTTTCAGTAGTATCCTTCGATATCAATATTACTGGATATTACTATAAGTCAATACCGTCTTACAGAAGAGATACCAAGTAATCAATATCATTCCAGTTAAAATATTATTCCCAGTAAAATTATTCGCTTACAGTAAGGCTCACTAACGCGTAGATAAGAACCAAAATTGAAGGACGACATAAGCGAGACAAGACGACGTGAGATGCGACGAGACGAGAAAGATAGAGAAAGAGAGAATGTATGATGGAAAATGTGTATAGTCGGTAGTGCCCTAGTTGGGTATTGATCCGTGACAGTGGGAAGCGCTCGTTAGGTGGCTAGGTCGTAGGTCGCATGCGCGTTTCCGATGATTCCGTGTCGCCATCATCGACCCGCAACCGAGAGAAATAGAGGCGAATCGGCGAGAAACGTGCGCTTGTGTGTGTATGTGTGTGAAAAAGAGGGGTAAAGAAGGTAGGAGGTAGTTAGGGAAGGATAGATAGGGAAATGAAACGAAACGCATGTGAGACTTGAAAGAGAGACTGACGGATAGTCGATTATCATTTGGTTATGCCGAAATGGTACCAGTCTCTGGCCATATTATTAGACGCACTTGGATTTTTTAATAAAATACAGGTCAGGAGGAGAAGAAACGCTTATACGTTTACTCGATTAGAATAAATTTCGGCGTGTAATCAGCGTTTTTACTTCTGCAACCTTTTGAGCTGTCAAATCACTTGTTTTACCTTGCTTTACACTTGTTTTATTTGCTTTGCTTTACACTTGTTTTACCCATAATTTTTGTAAACAATATTATTATTTTTCGCACAAAAATTAATTTTTCTGTTAGTAAGCGAGGAATTTGAAGTTTCAAGTCATAAACAAAAAAATTAAATTAAATTTCAATTAGCACACATTCAAAACACAACTGTTATCGTTATTATCGACAATGCCACTAGCGCGGGTTCATACTTGTTCAAGGTCATTGTAACAGTTAAATGAAATGACATCATAAAAAATATTTTTATAGAATAATGGTTCCTTAATTTGATTGATAGATAAGCCGTATTATAAAGCTGGTCTTCGGAAGTCAATGAATTGTAAAAAATTAAAGTAATTGTAAAAAATTAAATATGTCTAACAATATAGACAGGGACTGTACATCCCATGTTAGTTACTGAAACGATTATAGATGGCGATTAAATAGAGATTACCAATACGAGGATACGAGTTTGAAAAGTATGGTTTAATATTAAGGACAGACAGTTTTAGTAACAATACTTTATTTTTTAACATTATCCCCTCGAAGCTCAGCGCACTTCCAAAGTTTCTCCAAGTTTCCGATTTCCTCCCGGGATTTCTTGGGTTTCTTTAAAGTCCTCAAAACAATCGTTTACAATCTCTATTGCCTTTTCATTCGAATCAAATCTCTTTCCGGTGAAGAAAATTTTAAATTTCGGGAATAGATAGAAATCCGAGGGAGCTAAATAAACGAATACGGTAGACGCAGAAAAATGTCAAATTTTAATTCAGCCAATTTTTGCTGAACAACACTTGAATGCGCCGGCACATTGTTATGGTGAAACATCTTTTTCTTGGCCATTCCGCGATCGCTACCTTTAACTTCTCCAAAAGCGCTCTATAGTATTAGCCAATAACGATTTTTCCCTTTTCAAGGAAGTCGGTCGGGAGAATTTCTTTCGCATCCCCAAAAACTGATGCCATCATCTTTCCAACCGATGGTACGGTCTTCATCCTTTTCGTTTCACTTTGTGCAGTTCACTGTTTGGATTGCGTTTTTGATTTAGATATGTAATAATGAATTCAAGTTTCATCATAGTCACAAAACGCTACATGAAATCCGTTGGGTTCTTTTTAAACAGCTCCAAACAGGTTGATGTTCGCATATAAACTCACTTTTGCTCTGCAGTGAGTAAACACTCATCTTGCGGAAAGTTTTTTCATATTCAATTCATTATGCAAAATGAAATGAATTCGCGCAATTGAAATGGCCTTAGCCTATACTCTCCCATGCATTTTCACTTTTTTGTTGGACAAAACCATATCATAGACTTTATCGATAATTTCCGGCGACAGCTGTTTTCGGATCTCTAGAACGTAACGTATTTTCGATGTTTGTCCTATCATGCTTGAATTCGTTTACCCAAGTAAGTAGAACAGTTTCACAGGAAGTGATATGAGTCACACAATGTAGGAAAAATCCTTTCATGGATTTTCTTCGCTGTTTTCCATTCCAAAAAAAAAAAATAATTGGCTTACATCTCCAATTTTATACATTTTGCAGCATCGCTCGAAACACTTGTATTGTAAAACAACTGTCAACAAAGAACAAAGAATTAATAACGGAATGACTGAAACTTCCATGTGAGCTATTATAAGAAAGGTAATTATATGACTATATATACGGCTGTTGCTTATGTTCTCCTATTAATACCCGAATCAAGTTATTCTTCAAACCACTTTCGTAAAAACCACCTTACAGAAATGATTAAGAAACTATTACATGATCCGAAATAAACAATTTTCATAATTAATATGAGTGTATCCATAAAGTGAACTAATACAGTTTAACACAACATTGAAAAAATTGCGGCTTTTCTTAGATGAAACTTAAATTTTCGACTAAAATTACGATATTTATTTTGTAATAACAAGATAACTATTACGGATATCGCTTTTATTATAGTTCATTTAATGGAGACATGTCTCTTATAAGCATATTTAGTTGTAAAGTGATATCTTTTTAGTTTTTGTCTTTTAATAGTTTTTGCATTATCATTCTTGTCAGTTTGAAAAATATGATTTTGAGAGAAACATGTTTAAAGTTTCAAGTTGTGTAAAAAATTTAGTTTTGACTACTTATGTTTAATTAGCTATCCCAGAATCATAAGATAAATCATCTATTTCCTCAAATAATTCCTGTTTAGCTAGATTTCCATCTTTCTGAACCATTTTCGTCTTCCCAGATTTGAAAGAACATCAACGCTCGGTAGCTCTCAATGGTTCTGTATCGCGTAGAATTATGAAAAATTTTGTCTATGACCCAAATTTTATTCCTAGCATCTCCATAATCTTTAATAATGGTGTGTATCCTTCATTGAATATACAAACTGTTAAAGACAACAATTTCAATTATTTTTGATGCTGAAAAATATGCTTTGGAGTGAAATGCCACACTATATCATTAAAAGTCTCATTATTTTGGACAGTCGAGGCATCGTTTTAATAAATTTTGAGAAAATAGAATGTAATTCGGTCGAATGACGTCTTGCATCTTTTTGTTGAAAAGTGGAGTATGATTGATTTAAAGTTCTGTCTACGGTTTTCTATCTGCCTGCCGCTTTAATCGACCTCAGATAATTCTTGGAATTGTTATTTAAAACTTTATAAATGCAAATTTCAAGGCTGCAGACTATCGAAATGTGTAAAAACAAGCAAAACTCATTTTTTGATACGACAAACTATTCCCTTAAATCGCATCACGAATACAAGACTCATCGTGTATTAATTCCGCGATTGTTCGAACGTAAACATGTCGTGTAAATGGGTATGGACAAAATTTCACGTTGATCCCGACATAACCGAAATACTCACGATCTTGGCGATGACACGCGACGTCGGCTTACATGCGGTACCGCTTCGTGACTTTGCAATTGTCGACGCCGACATCGCCGCCGGCGTCGCGGACCGATCGTTGAAAGTTATTCTTTAATGTCGCGATTCCGTTTTTCCTCGTACGATCGATCCATTTCAAGAATCGCTAGTCTAATTGTCCCACTAACCTTCTAAAATAATTAAACGAAACAAATCGAAGAGGAAAAATACTAAATCCAAGATTTTCTTACCAAATAATCGATTCGAATTTAGCGAAATCGTCCCTTTATTCTTTGAATTTGTTCTATAATTAGAATTAAAATATAAATTTTTCTAATTTTAAGATCCCCCCCCCCTCTTTTCTTCTATGATTCTTCTCAATTTTAAAAATTTTCCTTGAGTTTTAGAAAAAGCTGCATTAGATAGTAATGGTGGATGTAAGGATGGTGGATAGTAGTGGTGGTCTTGTACAATCATACAATTCTTAAAGAGTTATGTCAGGTTGGAGAACTTAATATGAACGGCTTCTTTAAAAAGTTTTTGCGGGAAAACACAAGGAGAAAAAAGGAGAACAAAGGAGAAAAAAATTAACTTTTTATTATGTTATTCTGTATATATTGGGAGTACAAATTAGTTTGGTCCGTTTTTTTTGTGGTCGAAAATGCATTTATTTCAGAACAAAATGAATGAACAGATCAATCAAAGTATTGTCCATCGCTGGTTACTACTTTTTCCCACCTCTCAGGCAATTTTCGAATTCCATCTCGAAAAAATGTCTCGTCTTTTGAGGCGATCCAAGTTAGAAGCCAATTTTCGATTTCTGCGAAAGAAGTGAACCGGTGACCTGCCAAATCGTGCTGCATCCGTCGGAACAACCAGTAATCAGAAAGAGCAATGTCCAGCGAATACGGCGGGTGCGGTGAAATATTCCACTTGAGCGTTTCCAAATAATTTTTTACGACTTTTGCGACTTGCAACTCTTTTTCAGTTCATAAGGCACCCAATTGCCTTGCTTGTGAATCATTCCCATGGATTTCAATCGTACGGGAACTGCTTGTTGCGTAACTCCCAATGATTCTGCAAGCTCCTCTTGCGTTTGACTCGGATCTTCATCGAGTAATGCCTCCAATTCTTTGTCTTCGAATGTTTTTGGCTGTCCAGAGCGAGGCTTGTCTTCAACGCTGAAATCACCATTCTTGAAACGTCGAAACCATTCCCTACATGATTTATCAGTTGGAGAGTTGTCACCATAAACTTCTACAGGCATTCGATGCGCTTCAGCTGCAATTTTCTTCCAATTAAAGCAGAAAACTAAAACCTCCCGCAAATGCTGCTTAGTTAACACAAAATTTGACATATTCAACACAGTAAAAAACAGGGGTTTTGTATGACAATCGTTGTATCTAACGACAGGTTCAAGATTCGAGGTTCAATATACTGGTGTCTATCGCAAAATACAGCTGTTGTAAACGACACCATTCTGAACAAAAAGATCCTTTACCATTTTAAATGGTACCAAAAGATCCTTTACCATTTTAAATGGCGAACCAAATAACAGATTTTTGAATTATTGATTAAAGAAGCCTCTATATATGGCCGTTTTCAATAATTAATAACTCGAAATCTTGCTTGTTGTTTGCAAAATGGTAAAGATTATCTTTTGTTCACCTCAATTCGTTCTATGCCTTCGCAAAATTTGTTGCCATAGCTCTGAGACACCCTGTATGTATTAATATATTAATATTATAAGATTAATATGTGTGTACAAATCTCTTTTGCTGCACTTTAGACAGACAATAAAACAAATTTCAAACCAATCGACATCTTCAAGAATAAAAAGAGAAAAAAATCGTCTCACATTATTTTTGGAGGCTTACTTCGAAAAATACTGTTCAATGACTATCAACCACGTTGACCATGACAACTCGACGGCATTCCCACGTACCGTATGGGCTAACCGACGAAACGCGAGACCCGTGCAATTGCTACTATACTCGTCGCGGTCGTTAATTATATGACGGTGGATCGTTACCGGCCGGCGATTAGATAAAGGACCGACGACGCGGCAAATCGGCAGTTACGATTGTGAAAACGTCACTTCCCCGCGCTTTACTACTTTGTCCGCGCGAACGTTACATGCCTGATTTGTTTTTTAATTTGTATATATAAACGATCAACTTCACAACTATCATTATTACTTTGGCCCATATTCTCTCTCTCTCTCTCTTTCTCTCTCTCTCTTTCTTCTTCTTCATTATAAAGCTCGAGTTACTGGTTCAAGGAGCAGTAAAGCAGCAAGAAAAACTATTTTCTGAATCGGAAAAAATATATACAATCTAATAGTTCCAGTTTTAAACTTGACCGAATACTACAGAATGAGTTACTTTCAAGTTGTATGAACATGTCATTTTTATAATTTGCACTGTTTTTTATATGTGTATATATTATTTAACTTTTTAATATAAAAATTTATGGAAATTATAAACTGTATAATTACTTTGAAATGTTTTATGTACTTGTGTATTGAATCCGGTCTTATAAAAATGTTTTATAAGTTATATAACTGAAATATGATATAACTTTAGATAAGTCTGCGCTACATTATGTTTGACATAAAGAGACCATATTAGCACCGATGTATACAGACATTCTTCCTCTGTATCTTGAAGTGATGAATAACTTTTAGAAGAAATATTTTATATTTAAGGTTTTGGCTGAAAAGAAATTGGAAAAATGCACCACTATGTAACGCGTAGCATTCGTTCTTCCACAGGGACTTGCTAATTTACGCGAGATAATAACTTCGAGTTTTGTTGACCATCGTCAATACAACAGACACAACAAAGATAAATAGACGAATCAAGTAGGTTGGTTCGTAATCGCGATTACAGGATACTATTAAACATTCGACGGGCACACTGGACACGTGAGTGCGTCACCATTCAACCAGTGTTACCGGAAATAGTCGTTATTCGAACGCGGTCGCCCTCGAGGTCGCCCCCGAGGTCGCTCTTGAAAAAATCGGACTGCTGCTATTCTACTCTGTCCCTGTCTTCTCTCTCTCTCTCTTTCTCTCTCTCTCTCTCTCTCTCTCTCTCTTTCTCTTTCTCCCTCCACCCCCTGCCCCTTCTGTCTTAAAGTAGTTCTACTTCGACTGTGGCCATTGTGGAAAAATTGATCGATTTGTTCGGATAGTGACACGTCAGATGTGATGCGTCAAATGTGATACGTTAGATGATCATGAGTATAACAGTAGCGAGAGGGCACAAAGGAAAAAAAAAAACATAATCATTAATCTTCAGAAATAGCATTCGTAAAATCTGTCAAATTTTTTAATAGGCATGCGTTAAAAGCACGCGCACCTGAAAAAAAGGCCGGCGCTGAGATTTATGGAACTTTGGTATCTGCGTCGCTCTTCGTTTTCTCATGGCTTTCTTCTTGCGTGCCAACAAAATAGAGAATAGGAATGATTTGTTGGATTTTCGAGGATATTGCGGAACAAATGATAATCGATCCTCAAAATGGTGGCGATAGATATGTTATACGGTTGTTTTATGTAGCAATTTTATTTGTCATTTCTATGACTGAATGGGGAGTATCTTGAAAGCGAAGAATGCATGAAGTATCGTGCAACGTGGCATTAGAAATTGTCTTATTAAGACAAAAAGATGTTTTGGAATTCAATTGAACTCCGATGTTAAATTTAACAGTAAAATTTAAATATAAGACCTTTAAATATAAGCTGTTGTTACGTTACAATGCGTCGTTAATTTTTGCGTGTTATCGCCTCGCGACAGCTTCTGTGAATCACGTGATTCTTCAAAAATGCTTCACCCTTGCGGGATGGTTTTAGCTCGCGCTCGTTATTATTATTTTTTAATTCACCTGATTTCGCCATACACATTCGTATATTTATTTTGGATCGCTCCCCCGTCGACGTTACATATATTTTGCTGCATCGTTGTCGTTTCATAATTTTTTTATCGCCTATTTTTTTACAGCATGGCTGCTCAGAATCGTACAGGGTCGCCACGTTACCCAACATTCCCGACGACAACAAAACTGCAGATGGGATGTACAAGGTATACAGAAGACCCTAATCGGGTCTTGCTACACGAATTCTACGTAATTAACGTTTCCGAACGCTGGAACATATGGTGCTATGCTTCTTCTGTGGGACGAAAATATATAAAACGAAAACGCTCCTATCGTTCTCTATTTCCATATCTCTGTCTATCACTTTCTATCTCTCTTATTTTCTTCTCTCTCTCTCTCTCTTTGTGTGTGTATGTGTTCCATCGTCCTTCACTTCTTCTATGCCGATTTCTATAATTCCATCATTTCTTCGTGGTAACGTCTACTTGAACTGTTTATCATCACCAAGTTTCTCGTCATTAACTAACTACGCTTCGACGGGGATCTTCTAAAGATTTTTCTCTTCCTCTCGCTATCGTTTCCGAAATTCTGAGATCTCGTAATTTTTGGTATTAGTCTCGTTGCGAGCTTTGCGACCCTAACGCGTGATAAAAGGAATCGTTTAGTGGTGGACTGGCTGAGGGTACACATTTTAATCATGGTTTAATCACTTGATCGTTTCAGCGGCATTCTCTCAAGTAAACTGTTTCACACTTGCGATCTAACACGTCGACGATACGCACGTAAGACGAAATAAGATTGTACCAATGAAGCAAATTACGAGACAAATTGAGAAAAATGGAGAAAGAGCTTTTGAATGGACGGATCCTGACAGGAGAAAACTAGAAGAGAAATACGTGTGTGCGAAAATGGGAAAATAATTAAACAGACTTTCTTTCGTTGACGTTCGCCGAAATCTTCGTTGCTCATCAATCACTTTCGTCGTAACAAACTTCCCCAAAAACGCTTTCTTTCTTATTACAGTGCAATCTCTCTCGTCTTACGATACGCGCGATATAGTCGCTCAGTCCATCTCGTTTCAAAGCCAGTATATCGTTGTCCCGCCACTGATCTTTTCTGTTGCGACGGCCTCTCTTGTTCGTCGCTGGATTGAAATTTCCATCTTCGCGTAACCTGACGCACTCGACGATAATCTCCTTCGTTTTAATTATCCAATTATTAACGGACGCAACATTGATCGTCACGCTTCTTTTTCGGACCTCTGTAACGGAGACTGTATTATGATTGCATACTCAGATAAATATTGATACGATATCAGCATAACGAAATGTTACCAAGAGACCACACTCGATAACGCTTACTCTTTTTATCTGTTGTTATTAACAGTCGCGGCGGAAGAACCCAAAACGGAGAGGGGACAACTTAGATGACTTAAAACAGGAGTTGGACATTGACTTCCACAAAATCTCACCCGAAGAACTATATCAAAGATTTCAAACGCACCCCGAAAACGTAAGTAACGATAGATAATGTTGATAGATTTATAAATAAAATAAAATACTTACGATCGGCAGATCACATAGTACGTCGTGAGAAATAAAATTGCCACTCTTTTTCTT
Organism: Dinoponera quadriceps; assembly: GCF_001313825.1. Taxonomy (NCBI): domain Eukaryota; kingdom Metazoa; phylum Arthropoda; class Insecta; order Hymenoptera; family Formicidae; genus Dinoponera; species Dinoponera quadriceps. Next base: position 410,991 of record NW_014555734.1, read on the forward strand.
TTCGTAGGATGAAATAGACAGAAACGCTAAAGTCAAAATTATTCAGTATTACTAAACGAGAGTGTTGAAGCTGTATACAAAGAAAAAATTATGTCGCATTTTGTAGTAAAAATTGTTTTCAATTATGTCATATTTTCTAGTGTAGTGCAGCAATAGAATATTAGTAAGTTAAGTTTATTCTACTGAAAAATACTGAAAAACGTTTTATAATATGAAGGTTGCTTCGAAAATTTTCGCAAAATCGTATAAAATCGTATAATTAATTTTTAAAATTGACTTTTTGTTTCTCAAAATACTCTGGACTCTGAGCTCTATTCGACCGCGCTTGAAGTTCGCGCACCGCTCGTAAACAATCCTTTGGGATGGTGCTTCATCGCCAAAAACCGAACCAAGACTTTCAACTGTAGTGGATTAAGCGACTTCTTAAAGTCGTAAAAAATCATTTTTTATGCGCGGAAATTTTCTCATAATAAACTCATTTTTTTGCGAAAGCGTCAACTTTAAACACGTTTCACGGCTGAACGAATAAATATTTTTTGATGCGTTAAAAAGCGGTGTCATTAAACATGTGAAGTTAAGAGAATCTATCAACAGTTTTAGTATGACACAACATCTAATGCCGTTTTGCGGAGACTTTCGGAGCAACTTACATAGTAAGATTTCAGTTCCTGTATGAAAAACATTGTTATGTTCATAAAATTGGTTAACAACGCTTTTTACTCGGAGTAAATTTTCTTGATTGAACATCAATATTATTAAAGCCAATATTAAAGTTATTAAAACAATATATATAATAATATATTATTCTTAATATTGCGCTCCCTCCCCCCTCTCTCTCCCTCTATCTATCTGTTTATCTCTAGAATCAACATCTACTCAAATTATAGCGCCGTTAACTAATTTCGAATAATACATTTTTTTGTATAAGACATAAAAGGTATGCATATATTCCGTTTCAGGGAAAGAAAATAAATGAAAGTAGAATGCCGATATGTACTTCGGTTGTAAAATTCTATAGTAATTTTAATGTTAATTTTTATTATAAAATTCTCTCCGTATAATACATGAGCTACTACTTTATCGCGCTACAATTGGTATATGAACTTTTCCTATTAATTCTTTTATCAATATAGAAAGAAAAATATTAAATATATACGTAAATAAATAATTCGAAATACTTTCGAGTATAGACTAATGAATATGATGGAAATATTGTACAGGGCCTCAGCCACGCAAAAGCGAAGGAGAACCTAGAGAGAGACGGGCCGAATGCCCTAACGCCGCCGAAGCAGACTCCAGAATGGGTGAAGTTCTGCAAGAATCTATTTGGCGGTTTCGCTCTGCTGCTGTGGATCGGCGCGATCCTCTGCTTCATCGCGTATTCGATCCAGGCCTCGACCAGCGAGGACCCGAACGATGACAATCTATATCTGGGCATCGTCCTCGCGGCGGTCGTAATAGTCACGGGTATATTCTCGTACTACCAGGAGAGTAAGTCGAGCAAGATCATGGAATCGTTCAAAAATATGGTGCCTCAGTTCGCCACCGTGATCCGGGAAGGCGAGAAGCTTACTCTGAGGGCGGAGGACCTTGTGCTCGGTGATGTTGTCGAAGTTAAGTTCGGCGACCGAATACCGGCCGACGTCAGGATTATCGAATCACGGGGATTCAAGGTGGATAACAGTTCGCTGACAGGCGAGTCTGAGCCGCAATCGAGGTCGCCTGAATTCACGAACGAGAACCCGCTTGAAACGAAGAATCTCGCTTTCTTCTCGACGAACGCGGTGGAAGGCACAGCGAAGGGTGTGGTGATCTGCTGTGGCGACCAGACGGTGATGGGGAGGATTGCGGGTCTAGCATCCGGCCTGGATACCGGTGAGACGCCGATCGCCAAGGAGATACATCACTTTATTCATCTTATCACTGGCGTCGCTGTCTTCCTCGGTGTCACGTTCTTCATCATCGCCTTCATCCTGGGCTATCACTGGCTTGACGCCGTTATCTTCCTCATAGGCATTATCGTGGCGAACGTGCCCGAAGGTCTCTTAGCTACCGTGACTGTGTGCCTGACTCTGACCGCCAAGCGAATGGCCTCCAAGAACTGCCTGGTGAAGAATCTTGAGGCCGTGGAAACTCTGGGCTCAACCTCGACTATATGCTCGGACAAAACAGGAACCCTGACGCAGAATCGCATGACGGTAGCGCACATGTGGTTCGACAATCAGATCATCGATGCCGACACCACGGAAGATCAGTCCGGCTTGCAGTACGACCGCACTAGTCCTGGATTCAAGGCGCTGGCAAAGATCGCAGCCTTGTGTAACCGTGCTGAGTTCAAGCCAGGTCAGGAAGGTGAACCAATCCTGAAGAGAGAGGTGAACGGCGACGCATCCGAAGCTGCACTGCTCAAGTGCATGGAACTCGCGTTGGGCGATGTGATGGGTATCAGGAAGCGCAACAAGAAGGTCTGTGAGATTCCCTTCAACTCCACCAATAAATATCAAGTGTCTATACACGAATCGGACGATCCCAACGACCCCAGGCATCTATTGGTGATGAAGGGTGCTCCGGAGAGAATTCTCGACAGATGTGCGACCATATTTATCGGCGGCAAAGAGAAAGTAAGACTTCACCTAAACGTTATCTCTTATTTTAAATAGAAATATTCTTAAGACTCTTTGATTCAAATGAATATAATGATAACGCGGTAAGAGCCGATTGCAAATCTAATTTGCATACATTTATAATATGCACACTACTACACTATACTATTATAAAAGCAGGTGCAAATTATTTTAATATTAATATTTAATAGCATTAACAGAGACATCCGTAATGCTAAAAACCCTTAATACTTTATTTGGTTAAATCAAGGAAGGACATCTTTACTTATGTTTTATTATCGGAACGTTTCGACGATCATATTATGGTCATCCTTAGTCAAAATTATCAATTATAAATGATTCTCAGCCATGAGAATAGCGGAATAATTTTTATAACTTAGTCAACACAACAATATAGCAGATTTATAATATATAGTATCCTAGGGGAAAGGCCAATATTTTGGAAAATGATAGTATCGATCATTTTAAACAAAAATGTTTATTTGAATGTACCACCCTATTTGATCTTGTTTCAAAGGTATTATATATAAAAATGTCACCTTTTCTCAAAGTACAAATAATGACATATATATGTTAAATATCTTATTTCATGGATGTTACATACGAGGGGGGACACCGAAAAAAAAACGGATTTTTTTTAAAAAAACTTTATTTATTAACTTTTTTACACAATTCCTTCAGTCATCTTCAAAGTACTCTCCATTAGATGCGATGCACTTGTCAAGTCTTTTTTCCCACTGTTTGAAGCATTTCTGGAACTCTTCAACTTTGATATCGTCCAGTGTCCTTTGCGAAGCTGTTTTTACCGCCTCCACATCATCAAAACGCTTCCCTTTTCACCAAAGTCATTACAGGTGATGAAAGTTGGTGTTACGGGTATGACACAGAAACTAAACAAGCGTCAAGTCAGTGGAAGACTCCCAACTCTCCTTGACCAAAAAAAGCAAGACAAGTGAGGTCGAATGTGAAGACGATGATCATTGTCTTTTTTGATGTTCGTGGAATTGTGCATCGGGAATTTGTTCCCCCTGGCCAGACTGTTAACCAGCACTTTTATTTGGAAGTTTTAAGACGTCTGCGAGAGGATGTGCGGAGGAAACGCCTGGAAATTTGGCGATCAGGTGACTGGTTCCTTCATCACGACAACGCCCCCGCACACACGGCCTTACGAGTGACCCATCATTTGACCTCTCGGGGATGGCCTGTCGTTCCCTACCCTCCGTATTCACCAGACCTAGCCCCGTGCGACTTTTTTCTGTTTCCGAGAATGAAGAAAAATCTAAAAGGGAAGCGTTTTGATGATGTGGAGGCGGTAAAAACAGCTTCGCAAAGGACACTGGACGATATCAAAGTTGAAGAGTTCCAGAAATGCTTCAAACAGTGGGAAAAAAGACTTGACAAGTGCATCGCATCTAATGGAGAGTACTTTGAAGATGACTGAAGGAATTGTGTAAAAAAGTTAATAAATAAAGTTTTTTTAAAAAAAATCCGTTTTTTTTTCGGTGTCCCCCCTCGTATGTAACATCCATGAAATAAGATATTTAACATATATATGTCATTATTTGTACTTTGAGAAAAGGTGACATTNTAATGGAGAATATTTCAGTACTTTAAAGGTGACTGAAGGAATTTTGTAAAAAAGTTAATAAATAAAGTTTTTATACAAAAAATCCGGTTTTTTTGGGTCCCCCCTCGTATATGTTATATTTAAAATCATCTAAAGTTCATTTTCAGATGCTATACGGCTCATTTCATTGGCTACGAAACATCCAAAAATGTAAATATAAGATCCGACTATGAATATCGTGCTATAATTATTATAACATATTCGTTATTTAACTTTGAATTTCCAAATTATATAGTAGCAACTAAATGTGTTGACTCTGTAGTTATATATAAAAAGACAGTAAAATAACAAAACTGTAATATAACTGTTATTGCATATTTGTTATACAGGGTGTCCCACATAAGGAATGTCCCAAAAAAAAAACATACATAGAACAGACAAAAGTGAAAAATGTGGCAACAGTCATTTTTTAAACAATCACGTAAAATTTCAAGTTATTAAATAGATAGACTAATCAGTGCGCGCGACGCGGTACGTATGGCACGGTCGACAGACAAAATGGCGGACTTCTCGCGTGTAAGCTAGAGATGCCGGCCGCCTAGTAGTCTGCGTATATTTTCTTTTTTGGACATTTTACACGGGACATCCTATATAACAATTTATTTGTATGTTATATAGCAGTAACTGAATGTGTTGATCTGGGGAATGTAATGTATAAAAACAGAGAAGTCATACTTTAAATCGAATTTGTTAACAACGACTTATCGCCGAAGTCAAATGAGGCGGGAAATTCAAATTTAAATTTGTTCGGATTTTGGTGGTGGATCCTGTAGATTTGATTGAACAATATTTTAATTAATCATTATGTTTTCAACTTAAAATATTGAATATCAACAAAGTTATTATACTAAATGTAAAGGGGGATGGGCATAATATCACCTTCTCGCTCTCTCTCTCTCTCTCTCTCTCTCTCTCTCTCTCTCTCTCTCTCTCTCTCTCTGATTTTGAATGAGCGTGCAAAACTTAAACAGGAAACAGGGGATACAAAAATCTCCTAAATGATCAAGTATCCCCCCAGGTTCCCCTGTATATATTACGATATAGCATAATAAAAAGTAATGAAAACACTTAACGACAATGAAAATACTGTGTACATCTGAAAACAATTGAACGAATTAAAGGGAATTAAAGAAAAAAACAATTATTTAAAAAACATCAAATTATAAAACAACAACATATCAATTTGTGCCGTGAACTATATCTTTTTCGTATTTTCTTCGATTCTGATGTTCATTAACATTGTAGGTTCTTGACGAGGAAATGAAGGAGGCATTCAACAACGCCTACTTGGAATTGGGCGGACTTGGTGAACGAGTGCTCGGCTTCTGTGATTACACACTGCCGTCCGACAAGTTCCCGGTTGGTTTCAAGTTCAATTGCGACGATCCCAACTTCCCGGTCGACGGGCTCCGCTTCGTAGGCTTGATGTCTATGATCGACCCACCGAGGGCTGCGGTACCCGACGCGGTCGCCAAGTGTCGTTCCGCCGGCATTAAGGTCATCATGGTAACCGGTGACCACCCAATCACTGCCAAAGCCATTGCCAAATCCGTCGGCATCATCTCTGAAGGTGTGTACATATGTCTCTACGCTAATTGATTCATAATATCTACTATCAGTTGACTACAGAGATTAGATACGCGGAGACACAAGATACTATGTCCGTCTATCTCGATCATAATGCTTTATGAGTTTAATCTCTTAATGGTAGGTCATTTTAGATAATATTTTAGATAATATATGTGGTATTTGAGATTTATGGCGATCCTATTTACACAAGGAATTCACTCGAAGGTTACAGCAAATAAAAAGAATATGACACAGTGACGTCCAATTCTTTGATTAATAACTTAGGCATGTCCAAAATCGAGACATAAGGTGTCTTCAAGACGTCTAAATGTAAGAAACATTATAAAGCTTTTGTCTACTACTTGCTTTAAGATCAAGCAAATTGACTCAACCATAGTCGATTATTCTTCTAATAAACGATTATGATTGTTCAATTTGCTTACCACTTAAAACAAGGTTGTAGACAAGGGTCCAGACATCTTATATTTCAATTTTGAACATTTTGCTGTCTGGAAAACGAGTTTAATTTGAATAATTATTATTTATATTTTTACGTACGTAACGATATGTGTGCAAGCATATAAGTTGTGCCAATTTCTTGCGACTTAATAAACGCGTTAAGCGTTATTATGCGAGATTTGGTGAATTTTTTAGTTATTAATTTTGTTATTGAAATTTCTTCGCGACAATCGTCCTTGCAAAAAGTTGCTTGTTCGAGGAAAGAAAAATCAAATCTAACATTCCTTGAATATCACCACATAAAAAATACTCGATTAATTATTTGTTAAGTGTAATTTAAATTAAATTAAGTATAAATCCACGTAATTTCGAAATAACAGTTAATATCGCTTGGTACAACTTCGTTAATATCCTTTTCCCCTTTAGGTAACGAAACAGTTGAGGACATTGCGCAACGATTGAATATCCCGGTATCCGAAGTAAATCCTCGCGAGGCTAAAGCCGCGGTCATCCACGGAACCGAACTCAGGGAACTGAACTCCGACCAATTGGACGAAATTCTCAGGTACCATACCGAAATTGTGTTCGCTCGTACCTCGCCCCAGCAGAAGCTCATCATCGTCGAAGGCTGCCAGCGAATGGGGGCGATTGTCGCCGTGACTGGTGAGTTGTTGCTTAAAAAGAATGACAAGATGCGTTTCACATTGTTTATATTACGAAGAAACGTTTTATTTTCTCGAATATATTTTTCCAAATTACAATCGACTGATTTTCTAGCAACACACGTTTTCTGATAGCAAAATAACTAAATGATATTAAGTATGATAGATTCATTTTCTTCCCTCTTCCTCTCCATTAGTAAAAAATTATTCATTTATAAAATAAGTCTGTTAGGGAGTAACTCAGTATCAAATATTTTCTCTTTCTGCTAAAGTAAACTAGAATGTTTTGAAAACGTTGGAATAAATCCACAAAAAAACAACCCGGGAGGCAAATTTTTCTCTATTGTAAAAACCTCAAATCTCAATATAATAATGATCTGCATTGCTACATAGTAAATGTATTAAACGTTAACATATTTGATTTATTATTCCAGGTGACGGTGTGAACGACTCACCTGCTTTGAAAAAAGCTGACATAGGTGTTGCTATGGGCATCGCCGGATCAGACGTCTCTAAACAAGCGGCCGATATGATCTTACTTGATGACAATTTCGCCTCGATTGTGACGGGCGTGGAGGAAGGCCGTTTGATTTTCGACAACTTAAAGAAGTCTATCGCGTACACCCTGACCTCAAATATACCCGAGATCTCGCCTTTCTTGGCGTTCATCCTCTGCGATATTCCTTTGCCTTTGGGTACTGTCACTATTCTCTGCATCGATCTAGGAACCGACATGGTAAGTAACGAAAGAAATGCTCAACGAGTAGACTAAAAGTATGCTAGCTACTCGGATCAAATCGGCGCGATGGGGAGGCGCTCTTGCAAAGAATTTCGCTCCCGCGAAATTGTTGCTTTGAGCTCCTCGCTGTTGGCTAATCGAAATATTTCAGCGCCGCTATGTACAACATCGATATAATTTCGGAACGCGCGCCATAGAGTAACAAAGACGTGCATTACAACATGCAGTGGTATTTCTAATGATTAATAGGTATTACAGGAATCATATCTGAAGTAACTTCCAAACCTGATCAGTAAAGAGACCTGAGGGGCTCGTTATCAGGAGTTTCTTCGGAAACACATCTGGTTTTACCCTGTTTTTTCTCTCTTAGATACCGCTCTATTTAATCGTATGATGCTGTACAATAAAGAGATCTACAACAGTGCTATTGACAGCCAGCCAACTGATGTTCATCGATTAATCTCTTTCGTATTTTATATTTCCTTTCAGATAAATCGCTTTGATGGACTTTGAGCTGAAACGAGCATCACTTATTTCGAACATACTCGTTTTGTATGTGATTGTCTTAGAAAAAAGAAGCCGAACGTGTTACAATTCGAAAACAAATCGATTTACATTCGGTTAGGAAGTGAGAATTATCGCACATTGAGAAATCCGAGTGAAAGTTCAGAAAAATTTCTTTTTAGACGCTTTATTATCGCTGTGAACAAACGCTCGCTGTTTATCTGCGATATCGCGAGATATCGCGAATTTCCTCTGATTCCCTTTTGATATCCTCCTACCTTCAAATATTTTCTTAATCAATTGGTTTTTTTTATTTTTCAGTTGATTATCTTCTGTTTATTCTGTACACTTCATCGTGCGTAAAAATGCCGTCGCCGTCGATCCTACACACTTTTAATGTCTAGTTCGCAAGAATCAGACTAAAAATCGATAGTCATATCAGTAGTTTAGTAGTTTGAAACGCGATGATCGACGCGTCTGCATTCTTACAACAACATCATCAAAAGACATATTTGTTATTTAATTATTGGCGTTGTTACTGAGCTCTTTGATAATATGACGTCAGGTGCCCGCCATCTCGCTAGCCTACGAGGAGGCAGAGAGCGATATTATGAAGCGACAACCACGAAACCCCTTCACTGACAAGCTAGTTAACGAAAGGTAACACATCACAACACCATAAGCGAATATTGACAAGAGCTACACAAGATTCTTTATGGTTCGAAAGAGTCATCGGTAGTGATGTATTGCATTTTCGAAGCTCTGATTCGATCGCCGATTTAAGCTTCCGAAAATATCATCAACGTTCCTTTCAGAAGATCTCGACACTTTCGCCGACTCACTCTCGATATACTCAGATATAAAGTTAACGTATTGTCGAAATTCCTTTCTTGTCGTTCGCATCATATCAGAGCTTCGAGAATTCGATCACACGGCGATCGCTCTCTCCGTGCTACACCCTATTGACTACGTACACATTTCCTCTTTACTTCTATGGTGACTTTAGTAGTTAGCTTGTTTTGTCTTCCTCATTAAGCGACGCGATTATGTACAGAGAACGTGGGGAAACCACGCGCGTACCTCCTTTTGTGTCTTCTCTCCCAACGACGATCGTTTGTCGTGTCGTTGATATCTAAAGTGCGGGCCGTGATTCGCAAATTGATCCTCCGTGCATTACTATATCATTGTATTCGCATCTTTCTTCTCACGTTCGCTTCCACCTTTCCGCGTATTTACTCGCAACTCCACACAAATTTTACCGAGCGAAGACTCGCCTCATTATTGTTCATTGACAAATATTTTCTCTTGTGAATGATAACACGATATCAGAGAGGCTAGTTTGTTGTAATTTTACTCCTTCATTCCTCGTCCCTTTCGCGAATTACTACTTAAACTACTTTGGTCACCGCCGCTAAGTCTGCTTCACAAAGCTCGTGCGAGCCAGGGGATTAATTTGCCAAGCCTGTCGTTCGTTGTCGAGTGAGACATGCTAGGACGTGGATAAGGTAAAAAGAACGGAACATGGTGCACGCAGATGCAACGCTCCTGAGGGTATTTGGGTCGCTGGAACATGCGGAGCTTTATTTTCGAAGTTCTCTCTCTCTCTCTCTCTCTCCCCCCCCCCCTCTCTTTTTCTCTTTCTCTCTCGTGTAATAACCTTACACTCATTCTAATTTAGATTGAATTTTATTAAGCAACGTTTGCTTGTCCATATTTTATCGTAAATTTTTCTCTGTAATGTCGCATGTTCATTCTCGAGAAGAGAATATTTCATCGGGAGAAATGAAAGAAATGAATCGTGAGATGAGCAAACGCAAATTTTACCTTTCTTGAACTTTTCTTTTTCTTGTATATCCACGGTCACAGGGCTTCCATCATGACGATCCTCGATCGTATAAGTGTTGTGTCTTTATGTCGAAGGTAAGCCAATCTTACTATAAAACCTCCTCCTATTTCATATATATATAATACTATTTCTAGTTTTATTCTCCTTGAACTGAAATTTTCCTGTCGTTATTTATAATTTCTCGCTGCAGTCGTCATTCACTCGTGGTCTGCCAGTGGCTTGAGATGTATATCGGTTGCTGATGAGATATCTACGATTTAGAAGCATCGTTTTGTGAGAAATCGCATGAACATTCGTACGAACCACTCCTTTTCAGTATTGTATTTCCTCTCTCTCTCTCTCTCTCTCTCTCTCTCTCTCTCTCTCTCTCTCCCTCTCTCTCTCTACACACACACACACACATACATTCGTACACACATTCAAAAAGTTCCGGGAAAAATTGAATTTTGTAGATAAACAAAATTTCATATTTTTTTCAACATACACTCTTTTCTGTATACACGTTTGTCAGTGCTCATACAATATCTGGAAGACGCTGGAATACTCCCTGCCGAATGAACCGCTGTCATGTTGTTCCTCATGGACTTATCCTCGAAACGGTTCCTTTTAAGCCTGCCTTTAGTTTTTGGAAGAGGGAGAAGTCTGCTGGGGCTAAATCCGGCGGCTAGGGGCGGGTGGCTGTAACTGATTTTTGTACCACGAATCTTGTCACAACGAATGTGCCGGAGACTTCTCGTGCAAGAGAAACCATTCTCATGACTGGGGCAATTCCGGTCTGACCTGACGGATTCTTTTCAAAATCCATGACCTCGCAGCAGAAGGTTCCAGTCATAGTCCAGCTAGAAGAATGCGCGCATTTGCGCATACATTCCACGTTGTCATTCGTCTTGCTCGTTGAAGTGCCCCTCTCTCGGATCGTTTTTAAGCGATTCACGGCCCTTCTTAAAACGTGAATACTACTCGAACACCTTACTACGACTCATATAGTTTTCTCTGTATGCATTTTGCATTATTGCGAACATTTCCAACACGCTTTCCCCATATTTGAAACAGAACTTTATCGCGACTCTTTGTTCTATATTGAAAATCGTAACAAGCGATAAATCTTACAAACATGAAACGTGCATTGTACATGAACTGCTCGACGGCGACGCAAAAAATGTGGGAGACTCATAAAGTTTCATATAAACTCCCATCATTGAAACATAGATGACGCCATTAATGCGTCCGGAAAAATTCAGTCCTAGAACTTTTTGAGTGCACTGTATATGTGTGTATATATATACAAACATATATATATATATATAGGGTGTCTCAAACTAATGTCGGTTCCCGTGATGTACAAGTGAAACGGGTGAAACTGAGTAGAAAAGTCATGTATTATTTTTCAAAATTCGCAATTATATACATGATTTTTCTGCTTAGTTTCACCCGTTCTATTTGCACATCACAGGAATCGAGATTAATTTTGGATACCTTCTATGCGTGTATATATATATACACACATCCACAACTATATATATACATACAATCCGATAAGAGTGTATCCGGAATAATTCCGGAAACTATTTATTGCAATTAACTATTTATTTAAAAAATATTGAAGAAAATACGTACGACTTGATAAGAACCGTGATGCTTTATTATTAATAATTTATCCAACTGGCTCTATTATTGCCTGGCATCTCCGACGCATACTTTTCACTAATTTTATGGCATATTCTTGAGGTAAAGATCAATCAAATCCATCGAATTGTCTAACTAGCTGCTTAACTTTCCAAATCTTCTTTCCACGAAGCTCAAGCTTCATGAACATCCAAACGTTTTCAATTAGATTTGCATTCGGTGACTGTGACGGCCAATTCAGTACATAAATTTTCTTCTTTCACGCAGTACAAAAATGATTCCGATGTTTCGAGTCATTGTTCTCTTGTAATAGCCAATATTCGTTTTTCCTTCTAAACCACTTCTGGGCAGATGGTAATAAAACTCTTTCATAAGTTTTTATCATTTGGCGGCGTTCAAATTGTCTATGAAAATGTCAAAATGCCAAGTCCGTGCTTTGAGAAGCATTTCCAAACGTGCTACTTATACTGAATGTTCAACGATCCGTTGGACGAGTTTATTGATGTAGATACACAAGGTATGAGTGATGAACTACGTGCAAAAAGAAGCTTCATCGAAAAAATTACATTGTTCCAATCGCAATCCAAATTTTCTTGCGTCCAAGCAATTCTTTTTTCGACGTGTTTTTCCTAAGAGGTTTCTTAATTGTGCTTCGATATTTCGTATTATTTTAATGTAATGCCGCTTGTCTGTCCTGTGATGATAGACAAGGATTGTTCGCAGACACCCGTAAAATCAGTTTGTCCTCGTTTTTCGTCGTTTTGTGCGCCACGTTCCGGCAGGTCACCGACCTCTAAATAGCGTTTCATCCATTTATTCACATATGTTTTAGACTTTCTCATGTATTTTGCAGCCACTTTGCGCGACATTTCTGTCTTTTCAGATGTATACAGAGAAACATGAATCGTGATGCGTATGTGACACTCATGGCGAAATATATCATTTTGTCACTAAAGTCGAACGGTATCTGAGATAATTTTCTTTACAAAATATCTTAGGAGAAGGCTCCCTTTACTTGCTTACGTTGGAATTTCCTGTCTAACAGTTTATAGGTAAAAATTTCACCGGATGCGCTCTTATCAAATAGAATGTATATATAAAATCTCTTCTCTTGCCATCGCCTTGTTCAGTCTTATCTCAGCCTGCCATTTCTTTCTTTATTCCATTCTCTTTTTACTTATTCCTTCGCGTGTGTGTGTCTACACGCTTTCTTACATACGTAGGGTGTATGATAAGTAAGTAACTTTGATAAGAGATGGTGTTTAGATCGCAAGTTTGATATTATTTGTGACATTTGTAATTTTTTGTAGACACACACATATACACACAAAGGTCTCAAGTAAATTTGTCAAATAGCAAATTTTTAACAGCATTCAGAAACGAATAAGTTTGTGTTATTTTGCTACAATAAAAAAAAGTAAATTTTGTGTGTCTTTTTCTTTCCGAACATGAAGAGATGCTCTCTGGAAAAAGATTTGCATCGAACGAGGAGGTTATCGTTGAAACAAACGCTTATTTTGCAGAGTTCGAGAAATCGTATTTTTTGGAAAGTATAAAGAAGTTAGGATATCGTTGGGCAAAATGTATCGAATTAAAAGGAGATTATGTTGATAAATAAGTTACATTTTGGTAAAAAAATTCTTTCATTTCAAAGTTACTGACTTATCAAATACTCCTCGTATATAAGTATTTTATGATTCTCTTTTTTCATCGATCTTCTGTCTCTACTATGTTCTTTCTTCCTTGTCATTCTTCGGCATATTTGTCTTATTTATCCTCATTGTTAGCTGAGTGCGCTGAATAAGTTTAATAATTACCTTCCTCTCTCCCTCCTTTTTTTAAATCACGGACACATATCGTAAATGCAAGTATATACACGCCCGTATATATGTCCGTGGATAATATGTGATGTTTATTATCGTAAATGTGTAATTTAATTGTTCTCTTGATCGTTACAGTGTGATTTTTCCATCCAAACCACTTCCTTCGCATCGTCGTTATTGTTATTATCGTTGGAGATAAAAAGATTTGAACAACAAGCAAAAGTTTTCTCGAAGATTAAAACAAGAAGAAAGACTAATATTTCATCTTCTGCCCCCCCCCCCCCCNTTCTCTTCTCTATAAATATTTAAGTAGAATAGCGTTATGATAGAACAGAGATTATCGTCCTTGTATCAATTTGTGTATAAAAACGTAATTTATTTTTTTCTATCTCCTTTGGAAAAACGCATTTTCTTCGTTTTTCTCTACCTGCCTCCATTTATTTTTTTTTCTCTCTCTCTCTCTCTCTCTCTTTCTCCTCGCCTATCTATTTCTATTTCCATTGTTACTGGTTGCTTTTATTGACTTTGATTAGGTTTTATTACTGCCGCGCCGCCCTCAAAAAAATTAATTTCCTTTCAACTTGGAAATTATATTTTACTAACATTACGGTTTAGCGAGATCTATCCAGCGGTGTGTAAATGAGCGAGGATGAGATATTCGCGTACAAAAAGTCACAATTTTATGAATACTTTGATGGTTGCTATTACGTGACTTTATTCTGCCAGCGGTTATCGTAAAGTAATATTTCGGAAAAGTAACAATTTACAATTATAATATCATAGGTGCTGCATAAAGCTACATATGCGGATTTATGTACAAGAAGATTATCTGTCTCTTTATATACCGTCTAAGCAAGCTCTCAAAATCTGTCGGCGATAATTAAAAATTTTTCTAAAATAAGTGCATCGAAGTGTCGTCAAAGTGTTAATTAAATCCAATCGTCACTCAATTCACATCACGATGATCGTAAAGTTGTTAAACTTGCGCCACCCGTTGCTGTCGTGCTACAATGTAGGGCGTTCCATTTATAGATTTATTTATTCGTCCCTTTTCTCTGTGTCTTTTTATATCGAATGTTTCATAGGCATAGAAGTAGAGTTTAACGATGCGGTTACAGCGGAAGAACTACGCTCAGTTAGTTCTCGACCAAATCGATGGATATAAAACGGTAGGGTTTATACGATACTTTCACATCTGCGTGACGCGCATTTTTTTCAGTTGCGTCTCCTATTCTCTTTTTTCCCCTCTCTCTCTCTCCCTTCCTGTCTTTTCTCTTTTGTAACAGCAATTCCTCTCTTTCTCTATATCTCTCTTTCTTTATCTATCTCTTTTCTTTCGTAGAATTTGTCAGATTATCTCTTGGAGATCTATCAGTAAGAGAACACCGAGCAAGCCGTGCTATGCATCAAATTCTGCATCAAGCGCGATACATTTTTTTCTTTTTTCTCATGGTCAGTCGAGCAAAGATCGTTTGTAGTCATTTCGTAATTCATCGAAAAATAAGTTTCGTCGACTTTGCTTTATTTAGGGAATGAGAGGAGGACGAGGATTCGTTCTGCGAACATCTCAAAAACATGCGTTTTACAAATGGGACTAACGTTTCGCATTAGTCGACGAAACTTCGGTTTTAATCTCAGCTAGTTGAATTCTAATCGATCTTACATTTATCTGCATTCTTGCAAGAACATTGCCGTGAATAAAAAAATAAAATTTCGTATTAGCTTAATTACCAAAATTTCGATTCATTCGATAGGATCCTATTAGACTACAAATTGTTTCGAGTTGCGGCACTCTTCTTGTGAGAATTTTATATGTATATAGACATGTATATATATATATATATTTACATTTAATCTTTGATACTCAGTAATTATCATCATTATTCTCTTGTCCTCATTACTAGTCTTATTATTATCATTATTAAAACCACAAGCCAGCATCGTTTACTATACTGAATTTTTACTACTATTACTCTCTATTTTATATTTACTGTCACAGCTGCCGCTGCTATACTACTCTGTATTACTACTATTTACTACTTATTACTATATTTACTATTGTTAATTACTGCCACCATAATCACCGCCAAAAAAAAGAAAAAAAAAAGAAAGAAAAAGTAAAGTCAAGAACAACACTTTTGTGCCATTTTTGAGCGTCATGATTTTTCTTGCAGTTTTTTATTCTTTACAGTCTTCACATTTTATTCTGTAATGCGCTGCCTACTACCGCTGCCTTCTACCACTCTGCGACTGGCAACCTTTCTAATGGGAAACGCTGAACAACCGATATATAAAACATGCTAGATAAACGGGGGAAAAACGGGAGAAAAAAATATTTTCATGCATACGTTGTGATAGGAAAGAAACAATGGGGAAACTTCGAGGTGACTGCAGCCTCCTTCGCGCGTGCAAGCGCGACCGGAATTTCGCACGACTGAGTCTCACGATTGAATTGAATGCGATTGATTTTCTGTGTTTCTCTATCACATCAGCTGTATCTCATCAGTTATATATCGTCACTTCGTAAAAATATAAAAACGCTTCGTTTCTTTTTGACGACGAAAGGCAGTCGTATCGTCGCACATTATGCGTCGAAGGAAGTTGCACGTCACGCGATATAATGCTTGAACTCGTACTCGAAGTGCACGAAAGAGATGGAATCCTCATTTGCATCTTCGAAGGTGCTTGATGACCACACGAGCGTCGTCATTTGACTCATTGTGCTGATCTTACTTGTAAACTTAATCGTTTACAAATTTTGTTGGCGGAACACGCGTAAGAATTACTTTTGTCTCGTCAGCTTACCGTTTATTATCGCGATGAAGCACCGGTGAAAGGTAAATTCGCAATCGTGCGGTGATAATAACGATTGCAGATTTGCGGAACAAGAAATGTCGAGAAGTGGGAAAAGGATCTGGAAGGTCCATGTGTTTCGTCTTGTGGCCTGTTTTCACTTTGCTTCAAACGTGGCACGAACAATATTTCTTTCATCTTCACCGCACCAGACCGAACAATCGAAAAACGCAGCGCTATACCAAGTGCATGCTCGCCGGTGCATGCTTACCATTCAGGATCCTCTCTTCTTCTCGCTACTTGTTTTACACCTCGCGATTGCACAGGAAGATAATATGTTTTTCACTTGTGGATAGGCTGCGTTTTCGAACGGTCACGACAATCTTTTTTTGCGACACACTATCCGATCGGAAGATCTCGACAGAGATATTTTGCGCGCGATTGGGGAGTCCGTTTCGCTTATTCTCTTTCTTTTTCTATTTTACCGTCGCTCTCTTTATTTATATTTTTTATACACGCCGCATTGACTTGCGTGATCTCCAAGTCTCTTCTTACTTTTTCTCTATCTCCTGTCTCTTTCGCTTGCACTGCGCGTACATACATTACCGTGTATGCGAAAAAGGAAAAAGAAAATTAATAGTTATATCTCTTGCATATAACTCTTTGTAACATTGGTGCGGGGTAGTAGTGCACTTTCTAATCAATGGTGGATGGCAGGTGCCGGCCATCTCGCTAGCCTACGAGGCACCGGAGTCGGACATTATGAAACGGCAGCCACGCGATCCTTACAGAGACAATCTTGTCAACCGAAGGTGGGTCTCTCGCAACTACCCACCAAGAGAAATTAACCAAAAACCTAACGAATCCACTGCACTCTTCCGTACCAGACCGTATCAGATCTACTCTCACACGTTCTCACTGTTGTCGCATCTACTTGTTTCTTATACACATTTAAACGCACAATCACGCTTTTACTTATGTCCGACACATATTTCCGGCAGAGCAATTAAACATGATTGATCCTTTGATTGGCAGATAGTTACTCGAGGTAATGGTCCAAAACTCAGACTCGATTCCTAATGCATGCGCGAACGTTAATGTTGCCTGATATTAATAAACGAATCTAATTCAACACACTCGAGAAAACGTGTCAAACGAAGAGTCAACCAGACGTACTCGTTCAATGAACGATGATTCACATATGAGTAAGATGGTACTTTTTCGCATAAATGAATTTAATAATGGCATACGTCGCAAAGAAATGTTTGATATGTGCGATACGTCGTGTATTTGATGAAGCTTGACTGCTCTGACGATGCTATCCATATCGCGCGCGACACACACGCATATGTAAATGTATCTGTAAATCAAGTTAGGAGCAACAATCGTCCTAGGATAGTTATTTTTGCATCATGAATAGAGCGCGACACAATTCTAGGACGTCTATCGCTATCCCAATTTGAACTATACTCATATACACATGTATACTTACACTCAGTATATAATGTGATAACACACAGTAGATCGTAGAATGTCTACTGACCTCGAGGCAATGTGAATTATTTGCATCTTCTCTGTTTCCTCTCTCAAGGAGGATTCTCAAGTAGTGTATGCACAGTGCACGACTTGGAGATCGATCGAAGACAAACCATACAAATACCGAATGTATCTCACGAAAGTTTCTCGATCCTGTTGCGAATATTTTGTCCAAGTATCTGTCACCGAGTAACGTTGCTTGACATTAGAACTTCTTCCTTCATTAAATCAAACGAAAGTACGCGATCATAAAGTAGACACTCAGTAGACACTCTGCGTCGATTGATAAACAACTATCAACTCTAGAAAATTAATTTTACTAGTATATAGCACAAGTTACACTTATTATATACACATATATATATATAATAAGTATAACACATGAAAGTTTTTTCATATATATACATATATATGAAGTATACATATATATGAAAATTGTTCAGATGTCGAGAATGCCGAATGCTTTTAGCCATACACTTAGAATCTCTCACCCGAATAATGACCAACACTGCTGTGACTTGATCATATTTCTTTTTATTAATTTTATTCTCTTAACTTAAATATTATATACGTGTCTTTTTTCTTAACAGTTGCACTAGGTATGTGCGCGAATAGTGGATAAAATTTAGAAAGTCAAGACATCAGTAATATCATTGATAATGTTGTTAATAGCCAATTACTCCGATATTATTTACGATTATAATCCGCAAAAATTGGTACTATCCAGAACTAACCGGAATACAGAAATATTGACAACATTGATATTTAGCACGTTCGCTACCAGCGTTATACAATGTTTGTCTTTCACGAGAAATCAGTGTCATATATGATATGAGAGCGATAATTTTTTTTTCCTTGTCCATATAAACAGTTTGTCTAATTTGCATAATTACATCAATAAAAAGAATGCAGGGTGGGTGGAAAGAATTTCTCAAATGAACAGTGGTAGCAAACGTTTTGGTCTACTCGATTCCATGAATCCGTGTTTATGTTCCGGGGATATTATATATTTCAGTGTAAAATATCCAGATAGCCAAATTTGCGCAAACAAATTTCGAGCAGAGCCTGCTATAAGTTTTTATTGGCAGAAAGGCAACAAATCTAACACAGGATCTGTTTTATCAAATTATGTTACGAAAGTGCTGTCAAAAATGCGACAGAGCAATGCGATTGGCGGCAGAAACCGAGCACAGCCGTAGCAGTTTGATAGCAGATAGACATCGAATATTCTCTTGCACACATTTTAGCAGCAGGTTTTGCACGGCTTCTGCTGCGAATCTACTCGCGATAGCTATCAACGCACTGAGTGTTTATGTTAAATCGAATATAAGTTAATTTGACTAGGGCCGAAAAATGCAATAGACACAACCATCTAGTAACTTTATGGTTCATGACAACTCGATCAATCGGGTAGTATCGAGTTGTCATAATCCATACAGTTACTATGGATGGTTGTATTTTTCAGCCGTAGTCGAATTAACTCGTACTCGATTTAACGTAAACACCAAAACACGAGTTAAATAAAGACAGAGTAGACCCGAGATTTAGCTCGGCAGAAAATTGTTGCTTGTGTATCGATCATGTAACTTCATCCTAGAGCGGAAATGTATGAAAGATAAAATATTTTCAAATTAGAAAATTTATTCTTATCACGAGTTCATGCTAGAGGAGAAGATTCATGATCAATACCCAAATGATCACGAATTTTCTCTTCTAGCGTGAATTCATGAAAAGAATAAATTTTCTCATTTGAAAACATTTGAACATCTAATTCGAAACAATTTTCACTTTTCATATTTCTACTCTAGGGAGAAATTATTGTGTGAAAATATTAATATAATTGACGCCCTGGTTGTTAACAATCCGCAAGCAAATGGTTATCTGGGTAAAAATCGACCTTTCACATATTGTGTATCAGAAAATATGGCTTTTTTTATGATGTAGGATAAAAAATTTCTAATTTCTGTCACACCGAAATATCAATGGTAATATCCTATACTTTCATATAGGGCGAAGCAACGTTCATATGCAAATAATATGAAACGAAGAGTGTGAATGTTGCTTTACGCTGGATATTGAATCAATATAGATTATAAAATTATTCTGCTAAATCTTCGTAAAAGTGTTCTCGAAAACAAACACGGACTTGACATAAAACCTGTGCCGGAGTAAACCAGAGAAGTTATCATTGTTGTTAGAAACGTTTATCGCAATCGTCGGAAACATGTTTGTCATTTTGTTCGAATGTTCTCTTCTTCGTCGTCTATAATCTTATTTTTTTTTTCTTACGTGGATTTTCTTTTTTTTCTTTCTCGATAACGTAAAAAGTAAGCAACTGATACGTGGCGCAGTGTCAAAGCAGCTTCCGAGAACTTCAAACGACAATACAATGCACGGCCTGAGCTGAGCAGCCTCTTTCAGCGATATTTTCACAAACCACTTCGGATGGCAATGCTTCCCAGACAACACAATATTTAAAATCGAGACGTGTTGAAAATGTCTTAAAAACATCTTTAAGACATCTTATAGACGGTTTTAGACATTGTGTTATTTGAGTTTGATACCCTACGATACCATTTTTAGCCGCATCGCCGCTTTGTGTCCAACGACGACGTCAATGTTGTCGTCATCATTGAGAATCTTTAATGTTGACTTTGCACCTGCTGAGCTGCAATCACTTTCGTAGCGCGACACTTCAATCTCGTTGGCACGAACGCTTATGCGAATGCTCACTAACATTGGTTGCGTTCAACGAATACAACGGTTGAGTAATTCGTCAACGTAATTGGTTCAAATTTAGGGATATGACAATAAAGACTAATTGCTCACTGATCGCTTTTTCCGCTGAACGCAGCCACTCTCTACAAATCGCAATACTCCGTCTGTTTCTGCGTTTCCGTCGAATAAGTCTCACAGTCTGACTACCGATTTGAAAAGCCATTTAGCACGAACGATCGCATGCGACGCGTTTTCAACACTTGCGCACGGACTCGCATTGCATGCTTTCTTACTCACCACTCAACCACATCGCTCACTTCGTTCAATAAGTAAGTTGTGTTGATCCGTCGGTTTAATAACTTCATTATACGATTTAGGCCTGGTTCCACCATTATGGTTTAAATCTAATCGACGATTAACTCAATGGAATTGACCAATTAATTGAATCGAGCAATGTGATTGGTCAATTCCGTTCAATTGATCGTCATTCAGATTTAAACCATGGTAGTAGAATCAAGCATAAGCGTCGGTTAATCGTCAATTAACTTAATCGAAGTTAATAACGTGACAAAAATTTTGCTTACGAATGCGACGAGGAAAAATGAGAAAAAAGCATAATGGAAATCAAGATATGCCGCAATTCGACTTTATTGATCATCTAGATCGTTAGATGACGCTACAAATCATCGATGAACTGAGCGGGGCGAGAAAGAATATTCTACATGTCTGGATTATAGGGTGTTTCATTTTAATCACTCCAGGCTAATATCTCAAAAGGAAATCATTCTTCGCATACAACGAAAAATGTTTAATACAAAAGTTGTATGAGGAGAACATCGGATGATGACCTTTAGTCTTATCGGAGATGACGGTGTTCAAGGTCAATTTTATTGTTTTAAATAGAATCGTATAGTTTCTTTTAGCACAAATCGATTTCTCTCTTCATTATACTTATAAAAGTACTAGGGCATAGTCACCTAAATACGAATACTTTTCGAGTTATTTTATTTTTTATTCTATTTTTTAGTACAAGATATAAAATAAACTTAAACCATACAACCTTTGTAATAAACATTTTTCGCTAGGGTCATTTCCTTCTGAGATATTAGCCTGGGGCAATTAAAATGACACACCCTACGTGTGTATATTTATATATATATGGAACTTTAATTGCGGCTTTACGATCGGATTATGTTGCACGATAAAAAGATTATGTGACCATATTATCGCAACGAAACGAAACGCGAGTTCGGGACAAAAACTTCCGCAGCTGAGTTAATGATTTTTAAAGTGTGTGTGTGTGTAAATTCGGACTTATCGTCTGACCTGACTGCACTAATTCAAGAAATATACGCGTACGTGCAAGATCTTCACTATGCATAAATTTCTTGAACAAGTGCAGCTAGTTTAGCTAAAAGGAATTCACACTTCTTTCTTGTCTCGAACTCTTTGATTTATGACAATTCACGTCACGAATCAAATTAATCGTTTCGAAGTAACTCTCGACAGCCTGTATACGTGCGCGGAATAAGCTTTGATAGCACGAGGGGGATTAACGGTATGAACGAACAGCTATATTAATTAACTAGTACTGTATCTCACACGGCTCCGATAATTATCGAAAATTATAATCCGAAAATTATAATTTGCCTCGCAACAGCTTGCCGTCGTGAAAATTGATTGAGCCAAAACGTCTATCTGCCTCTCTGTCAATCTGTCTATCTATCTGTATACCTATCTGTTACTCCATCTACTCATGCTTTTATATAGCATGCATTACTATCAAGAACCGATCGTTTAACCGTCTACCTATTGTGTTGGTAAGTAATTTGCATTTTGCCCTTACCGACGACTACAGCTTCCATATTAACATGAAAATCTAGACTATTAGAATAACAACAAAGTTGAATGATCGACGGCGATGACGCTTTCCGAATTTCGGGGAATCCTGTGAATACGAAGCATCTTATCAACTAGAAGAAACTTTATTAGTCACCTGTCGGAAATTCCTGCAGGCAAATGCCGTTCGAAGATTATTTTCGGTCGAAGAGAGTCAACGTTTGGTTGTCTTTTGATGGAATTTCAAAGATTTGGCAGATTCAATCCTAAATTGGAAAATCTAGATTCCTTCTACTCTCTAAACTCTCGCGATTTTGACCAAGATTTAACTACGAACGATTCTTCGATTGAAAATCGCGGGATGAAACTTTTGTGCGTAAAGTCGATATTGCGACGAGAAGTGAAATTCCCCGAAATTCAGCGTCTAGTATGTCGTTGAGTCTTTGGCGAAGAGAATGCTCTTTAATGCATTCGCTCTACATCTAGGCTTATCTCGATGGCATATGGTCAAATCGGCATGATCCAAGCCGCGGCCGGCTTTTTTGTCTACTTCGTCATTATGGCTGAAAACGGATTCCTTCCTTTGTATCTATTCGGCATCCGGAAGCAATGGGACTCCAAGGCTATCAATGATCTTACCGACAGCTATGGCCAAGAATGGGTGAGTACAGTCGAAAGATCTCAAATTCGAACTGAAATTATTTCTTAAAAGAATCTGGTTTATTGAACACTCGAGTTTCGATGGTGCATTGATAGGGATCGCGTGGAATAATCTTGTACATTTCCTTCGCGAACAGACCTACAGGGATCGCAAGACACTGGAGTTTACCTGCCACACAGCCTTCTTCGTGTCGATTGTAATCGTGCAGTGGGCCGATCTGATTGTTTGTAAAACGCGTCGCAACTCAATTATCCACCAGGGAATGAGAAACTGGGCCCTGAATTTCGGTCTCGTATTCGAGACTGCCCTCGCTGCGTTCCTAAGTTACACACCTGGTATGGATAAGGGTCTTCGTATGTTCCCACTCAAGTATGTATCTTTCCAAATCATATTCGATACTTCTTCACTTTTGCCGAAGTATTTACTTAATTATCGGAACTTATCCATATATTCGTTATAATTAGCGCTAAACTAACAAATTTAACATGTTGACCGTCACGTTGAATTCATATTCCATTCAGCCCAAATTTTCGGTGTTATATTAATGAAAGTTTTCTATTTAATGTTTTTTTTAATATTTAATAAAATCATTCCTGATTAAGTAATTAATAAACTATAAGAGAGTAATGACGTGCGGGGGGAATTGCGCATTATTCAGATATGGAGAAAGCACTTAACGTGTAATAGTCTATATTATTGAATTGAACAATTTCGCGCTGATAATACGCATATGACGCAACGCAAAATTAATACCAATTATACTCTTTCCAGATTCGTATGGTGGCTACCAGCTCTGCCCTTCATGTTTGCAATTTTCATCTACGATGAGACGAGACGATTCTACCTCCGCCGGAACCCGGGCGGCTGGCTTGAGCAAGAAACTTACTATTAGATGCAAAGAAGAATTAATCACACATTGCAGAACACACGCGCATGAGAGAAGAGTGAATCGGAAGAGCGAGCGGAGAGCGAGAGAGAGGGAGAGAGAGAGAGAGAATGATGGGAGAGAATGTGACGCATACTCACACCTGAGAAAAAACAAATAAGAAGAAAAAGTAAATTGATTATATTGAACACACACACACACACACACACACACACACACACACACACACACACACACACACACACACACACACACACACACACACACTTCACACGAGACGTGCTACTGGATTTGTCCGTTATTGGATTGATCGAAAGGAGCAACGACGATGACGACGTTACAAATTCACACCGCCTCTCACGACTGTGCGAAAAACTGATAAAAGCGGCAAAATCGCTAATATGGACGATACTCTTTAGAGCTATAGAGTGCAGCGCGCAAGGTACGAAAAAACGTCGTTCTGGTTTTGTTGCTAATTATTTGCACATGCGTGCCAGATTTCGTAGTTCCAGTTTGACGATCTGGCATTCGAAACCGTCGAGAAGAGAAGAAATAATAACGGAAAAAAAGAAATCGTGGAGATGTTTCTATCGGCCACCGACATCATTATCACTATACCACCGCATCTCCATCACCAGCAACCATCATCACCATACAAACGGCCGATCGGGCCGTTTCTCGCTTCTCGTTCAACGACGCGATTGCTAGAGCTTTCCGGTGATGATTGTTAGTGCTATTGTCAAATTCCGGACGAGATTACTCCGCGAGCGTCACTCCAAGAAGATGGAACGAAGGAACGAAAAAGAAAGACAGAAGGCAGTCGCCGAGTCGATAGCGCCGCGGCGTAACTCTACCATTTGTATGGGTGCCGCATATCAGGCCTAAAGAAACGTGATAACATAACGGGAAGCGAATAAACGAATGGAAGGAACGAAAAAAAGGAGAACGAATACACAAAGCGTGCAAAATAACTACACGCACGGAGCGTTAACGCGCGATATTAGAGACCCGCGAAATCATGTGCGCCCTTTATTATGTATATTGAATGCGATTTCACATGACTTCTTACTATTAATAGCGTATTTACGTAGACTTGTAATTTTTGCGTTACCAACAAACTTCTTAGGCTTTCGTTGATCGTCGATCAATGTGCGCAAATCAGTATGCTAAGATGGCATGTACGCCCTATATTGGGAAAAAGGAGCTGGAAAGAAAAAAGGAAAGAGATTCGATAAATAACGAAAGGAGGAGAACAGAGGAACGCTAAAACCAAAATAAGAAAAAAAAGAGGAAGACCAAAAACGTGCTCAATGTAACAGGAAATTCGTTAAACACAATTCTAGGCATCTCTCGTGTGACACCGAAATACTTCGTATATCTATTAATTGTTAATGGACTAATGGATACGTTCAGATCGGCATGGTCTAGTTATACGTAAAAAGTAAATAATTAAAAGTGCGTGAAAAAGAAAAAGGGAGGGGGAGGGGTAAGTGAGTGAGCGAGCGAGCGAGAGAGAGAGAGTGAGCAAGAGTAAAGCAAGATCGAAATAGAGCGAAAGTGAAAGAGACAGTTATGATATAGATAATTAAATGAAAAAATAATAAAATACAATTAATAAAGCGCATTCACAGTATTCATTATTAATTATAAACAATATAATTCAGTTCTTTAATCCAAATAATCAAGTCAGGATTGGCGAGAGAAACAAATGTATTACGTAGTTTCAGTAGTTACAACTATTAACGCGAGAATAATGTCACACTAATTAATGCTGGCGAACACACGGGTTGAGATAGCAGGACTGAGAGAGCAGGGTTCTGATTCCAGTGGAGTAAGAAGGGAGAAGAAAAAATAGGAAAGCAGTTGTCATCGATATCAAGTCGGGGAATACATATACGCGAAGACGAACTAAACAGAAGGAAAAGAAAAAAGAAGTGAGGGTGAGTAGAAATAAAGGAGACGAAGATGTGAACCGTCTGATTGCCGACGAACGGAAAGGAAAAGAAAGAAAGAAAACCTGCTGCGTAAATAAATTATTAAAATGTTATCGGTTAATGATAAGAGGCACGCGATAAGAGAGATATAAAGCGATAATTTAATGGGAGAAAAAAGAGGATGTCATGTTCGTAATCTTAACGGCAAACTTCGAATATACATTAAATGCCTCGTGGAATATAGAAAAAAAGATGGATGTTATTGTGTAGGATGCAGAGAAAAGAGAATACACATGCATAGCGAATAGAGAGAGAGAGCGAGCAAGTGGAGAAGAGATGCGGGTAAAGGAGAGAAAGAGACAGGGAAAATGGAAATGTTCTTACTTAGATAGAAAAAAGCTAAAATTAAATGAAGATATAAATTCATTCTCTTAGTTTTTCATAGATTTAGACACTAGCGAGGTAGTTCGTTATAAATCATTGACACCCCCCAAATGCGGAACGCCCTGTTCATCAAAAGCAAATCGCGATCTCGCGTATAATCGTGTCATCCAGCCAGCGAGCCAGCCAGCTAGCCAGCCAGTCAGTCAGCCAATCAGTCGAGTCAAGCAAAGCTAAGCCAAACCAAGCCAGCGAGCGCGCGTCTGTGTGTACGTTGTGTGTGTGCGTATGTATTGCACGTAAGGGCTTATGTATATGTAATGTATGTGTAGTGTTGAAGCAACAACGGTGACTTAAAATGCCTGCCACGCGACTTTTCGGGCTGGGACTCCGAGACTCGTCGAAACGGACTCGCTGAACGCGCAAATAAATATCTTCTTTTCTCGCTCCCCTCCCACCGTGGGTGTCTCACTTGTTATCTTCGCGTTTATCTCCGGCGATCGCGCTGTTTGTCGAGGTCCGCATCGACGAGGCGGCATTCTTCTTGAACAGAATCTTCTTCGACGACGGACAATACGCTAGCACAACCGAAAACACGAACAAGCATTTTCTTTCGTCAGCTTTGCATAATCGCGTTGCGTAGTCTCGGCGCTCCATACTCGTCGAAATGCGATTAAGATATCACTGTATGTAGAATGATGTGATCGCATCTTCCAGAGTTTACCTTAAAATTAAATTGATTCTCTTTTTCCTCCTCACGACGTTTCTCCGTCAAGTCAATAAGACACTAGATATTTCAACTACTCGTTTCGCGAAGAAAAACGAAGCGATCAGAACATCACAGCATCGACAACCGAAATCGCGCTTCCGTTTGTTCGGTCTATCGACGAGGATTGCGCGACAGCAAATCGATTATGCAGAATGAGTATAACGCTCGCTCGGCGGCCCCAAAACTCTACCCTAAGTGTTCAATAATCGAGATGTTCTCGAGGTATGCTCCGTACGCGTGTTTAACGTTCTTCCTTCGCCAGTTCCTTAGCCGGTACCGTTTCTCGAGTGTTCTCACCACGCGAAAAGAAGATCGCTGTTTCCTCGGCTTGTCGCCGTTGATTTTCTTTGTTATGTACTCATCAATCCGAAGGAAACCGCGTTCCAAACTTCGCAACTGGCAGATACATCGCGAGAACCTAAGAGACGATTATCGAATTATGCGTTCAAGGAATGTATGCGAGGGATGTCGTCAACATTCAAAGATGCGCCACATCCTGCGACGTCCAAGAAACATTCAAGGAACGTCCGTCTCAACGACATCCCTCGAGGAGTGTCACTCGTGAAGAGAACGGAAGAGAACGACGAAGGAGCGCTTCCCTCGAGTCAAGTCACGGATGTGAGAAAAGAAATAGTCATGAAGGTGACGTTCGAGTCCAAGTAGGGAATCCGGGAAATCGCAACAAGTTATAGATGTAGTTGTTATCGCAAAAAGTTGACGACTGTGGCGCACTCACTAACACAGTTCTTGTTGAATTATTTTATCTTGGTAATATACAGAACTCGAATTTAACATTTCAATCGATCGATCAATTGCTCGATATTATGACAAAGATGATAAGATTAAGGATATTTTGCACCTATCCATTATTATTTTCAGTATCCATTATTATTGTCGTGTTTCCGGATCGGATGCGTGTGTAAAATGTACGGAATAAAGAGATGCGGATGAAGAGTGAAAGAGAGAGAAATATACAATGAATATCTTGGAAGTTTCGAAGAAAATCCGTATTGTCGACAGGGTGTTCCGTGCCCGGGGGGCCGTAGGAGCCCAAAAAAATGCTTTGCCGTTGTGCGTCGCCTCTTTATTTTAGGCTAATAATTTAAACTATTATTAATATAATAGTGATAAAATAAATAAATAATGATAAATAATAATAACAATACATGTTACAATAAGATATTATTAGATGTAATTATTATACATGGTTTAGTCTAGATCGTGTTGTTGAAGAAAAAACAAAGTACGTATAAGCGAATAAAAAAAGAAGAAGGAAAAAAGATGGAAAGCAAAATAGTTAAAACACAAATGTTTTAAACGCTTGACGAATTAACAGAAGGAAAGATAGTCGAGAAGAAGTGGCAGAAAGGAAAAGAGGAAACATACGCTAGACAGAGAGAAGTTCGGTCTAAGACCACATAAAATCTTTTCACGGTGAACTGAGCGGGACGCGGAACGGCATCATCTCGTTGACGGGATACGTGATGGAATCAAATGTAAGTCAATGTCAAGTTATTACGTATCTTCGTAATGTGAAGAAGAGAGTGAAAGATAGATAGATAAATTGAGAGAGAGAGAGAGAGAGAGAACATCAACAAACAAAGAACGAAAAGAAGAGGGAATTACTTCGATCCTGTTTACAGATGGATATCGCACTTGTTTTGCTTCTCTTCTCCGCGTGTTTTCAAAAGAACAGAATATAGAATCGATGCGGCTGACGTTCTTTTCGTGTTCTCCGTTTTTTCGGAGAAAATAAAGTCATAATTTCCTCCGCGATCGTAAGATAATACACGTACATACACACGCGTGACACGCAACGCATATTCTTCGTTTTCTCACCAGTCTCTTTTAGCGTCTAATAATAGTAATAATAATAATAATAATAATAATAATAATAAGGTACATTCTACGAGACGACGACACAACTCCGCGCGCCCGCACAGCCCGCCGCACGAATAATTGCGTCAGAATGATTGGACGATCACAAAAATCTAAAACCAGGAGGAGACAGAAAAAAAATTAAGAAAAGAAGAAAAAAGTGAGTGAGAGAAGAAGATGAACGGTGTTTTATTAATATTGTACATATTTTAAATAAATTGAAGACGAATAAATAGATCGCGCGCGAATGACGGTGACTCATTGATGTTAAAAGACGCTCCTCACCGCAAGGAACTGCCTTTTCATCTCGGGTCTATCGTACACTTTTTTTTCCTCTTTATTCTTAAGTTTTAATAAACATCTCATGTGCACATACACGCACGTGTACTACATGTACGCGTCATTTACATGCCTATAAAAAGAAAGACACTGGTTACACGTATATATACACACATTCACGGAGGTGATGCATATTTACCACACCGCTCCGCTAGCTATTTATCTTTTGATTGACAATTAACGCGATTCCTTTTTGCTATTATTCTACAAGTTCCATTCTCTCACATGTACACGTACACACATGGAATTACATTGCAACCTGATACTAATGCAACCCAAGTGTCATTACTTTTGATGTTAAATAAAAAATACATAATTAATAGCGGTTTCATGTTTTCCTTCTTTTTCTATTCCTTTTGACGAGAAACAACGAAGTGACTAGGAAAGTCGTTTTCGCGATCGTACATTAGAATCATGTGATAGGTTGCGATGTTTATTAAGGTCCTTAACTATAATAAATTATATTACTTTTTCATTTTATGTTGTTCTTGTTTCTTTTCTTAATAATCCTATTTATTCCGCGATTCTACTTCACGCGTAAAACCTTCCCTCTCGGCTTAATTAGCTGTTAAGCGTGGCGGAGCCGCTCTCGCTACGCATGTCGCGGACAGTTCAGGACGTGACAATATATATAGGACACTATCGCTCGCTCGTTCGCTGAATCGCGCCCGCTTACGTCTAAAGGGAGACGCGCAAAACCCGCGCCTTCCTTAATAAATACGCGTGTTGAGCGAAAAGATTTTGGCAAGGGAACGGCAGGGTGATAGACTCCACTCACTGATTGACAACAAATGAATTTACTAGAGACAAAAAGCACATGTCTTAGACAGCAGCGAGAACGTGTCCTGCCGTGCGTAGCAGAGAGAGGTGCTCTAGAAGACTAAGTCATTGCAGCGCGCCTTCCGGCGTGACTAGGAACAGACGGCGCGGCTGTATAGTTGCTTACGCAGGTTTGTATGTGTGTGTGTTCGACCTGAGCTGAAGCGCCACACGTCTATCTCCGAGATCAAGTGTCGATCCGCGGTCGATATCCGGGAGGATTCCTCGGACGCCCCTAGCGGATTTTTCGGGGATCCGCAACTCGTGCGAGCCACGACGCCAATTAGCGGGGTCCTTTTCCCGCGGGAGCTTCCTTTATTGGCTTTGGGCTGTCGCTACTGATTGGTACTGTCAGTCTTCTCTCCTCGCCAATGTTCTTCGACGAGCATCGGCTGTCCTCTAATGTTCCTTTGTGCGTGATTTTCTTCCGCTCGAGACGCTCATTATCACTTAGAGAAAGCCTAGGTGTGTTGGACCGCTCTGTCGGTAGCGCGTGCAAAAAACCGAAAATTTCGCACTTGTGCTTCTGTTTTACGCGCAATATCGAGAAAATAATTCCTTTCTGGGAAATTCGGACCTTGTGACGGACGCTCGTTAATGATCACGTCACAATATATAATGCTATTTCTAGTTTTATTCTCTTTGAGTTGAACTTTTCGTGTCGTTATTTATAATTTCTCACTGTAATCGTCATCTACTCGTGGCCTGTCAGTGGCTTAAGATGTATATTAGTTGTTGATGAGATATCTATGAGATTTAGAAGCATCGTTTTGTGAGAAGTCGCGTGAACGTTCGTAAGGGAATCGCTCCCTTTTAGTATTGTATTTCGTCTCCCCCCTCTCTCTCTCTCTCTCTCTCTCTCTCTCTATATATATATATATATATATATATATATATATATAGTGCATACACATTCAAAAAGTTCCGGGACTAATCCTATGAAAAGTTGAATTTTGTAGATAAATAAAATTTTATTTTCCAATTTTCAGCATACACTCCTTTCTGTATACACGTTTGGTAATGCTCATACAATACCTGGAAGGCGCTGGAATACTCGCCGTTCTGAATGACCTTTAGAATCTCGCTGTCACGTTGTTCTTCATGGATTTCATATCCTCGAAACGGGTCCCTTTAAGCCTGTCTTTAGTTTTGGGAAAAGGGAGAAGTTGCTGGGGCTAGATCCTGCGAGTAGGGCGAATAGTTAACCTGCCCTGAATCTATATATTCGTTCGTTTTTTTTTTCTTTTTTGATTACTTTTATTTTATTATTAATATCAATAAAAATATACATACAATCTTTTTATGTATATAATTTGAAATATATTAACCAATGATTAAGGGCACTGGCACCAACTCCAATTAACTTAACCGTCTGATTAACTTAACGGAATTGACCAATTGCATTGACCAGTTTAGCTAATGTGATTAATCAATTCCGTTGGTTTCATCAGTTGGTGACCTTATTGGTCAAATAATTCTTGAAATACTGCCAGTATTTAATCACTATAACTTCCTTAGTAATTAAATTTCTGTAAGAGACTAATTCAGGTTATCCGCGGATTTTTTGAGATATACTAATGGCTTGTGCCCACAAGACGCGGCAACGCTTGCCACGCGACGGAAGTTTGCGCGTAGCCAATCAACTTCTAATTCTTACCGAAAAACGGCATGTTGATTGGCTACCGCGTGAACTTTCGCCGCGTGGCAAGCGTTGCCGCGTCCTGTGAGCAGAAGCTATAACAGTTGACGTATTGAATTCGAATCTGGATTTCAATTCGCGGTGGAATTGGCCAGAGTAGCAACCTAGATTTTTCTCGAACATTTAACAATAAATAATATGAATAGATCGATATGAATTCTCGGCAATTGCTTCAGGTTAAAATAGTGACATAGGAGATTAAAGATTATCAATTTCGCCGCGAATTGAGATTCGGACCCGACACGTCAATTGTATTTAAAAAAATCTGCGAATAACCTGAATAAAGAGAATTTGAAGTTTCAGATTCGGATTTCAAATCTTAGGTGCCCGGATAACCATAAATTCCAATACATAGGAATCTTCGTACTCCTCTCTCTCTCTCTCCCTCTTTCTCTCTCTCTCTCTCTCTCTCTCTTTCTCTCTCTTTCTCTTTCTTGCACATTATTTCTAATAATATCTTCAATATAATATATCTGTGATGTTAGGGCAGTGCATATTTTAATGCTAGTTATCAGAACAAAAATAATGGTTAAAAGAGCACATGCGTAACAATTTGATTTTAATATCCTTAAAAATTGTGTGACTATTATTGAATAATTAACCATTTGAATACTCTGTAAATGTTGGATTTGGTAGCCATGATAGATAAAATACAAATGCGCTAATTTCATAGCGATTAATGACCAAGAAGAATTTTTGAATATCATGTTGATCGACATTTGATATATAATTTATAAAGTTATTAAAACAACTTCCTTTTAATTTTATACACATTTATGTGAAGTAATCTCCGCAATAAACATGAGTAAGTCTCAAATATGTATAATTATTAGCAAAATAAAAGATTATAAAAATTGTAATAACCTTATTAATACCAATAATGATAATAATAATAATAATTTACAATATAATTTATTAAATTTTTATATATTTTCTAGTATCACAACGATCCTTAAAAACATCAAGCAGTAAATCTGCTTTATCAAAAACATATATCAACAACGCATCCTCATTACATAGGGGTAGTGTGTCTTTTCGTATAGGCAAGGGTGGCATCAAGGTATTTCAAAACTGAAATTAAACAAAGCTTCTTAGATAAAAATAATTTATACGTTATAATTTACAAAAATCTACAACAACAAGAACTTATAAATTACAAAAGTGATTCGCAAATTTGAAGAAAGATATAATATGCACTTGCAGTTTAAATTGAACTCATGAAAATATTATTCATTTTAGATTCCAAGATATCAAAACACTTACCAACTTGAACCTATTAGAAAATTTAATGGCGAACTTGTCGACAAAATCTTGATCGATGTGATGCAGAATTATTTAGTTGGCACAAAGTATCATTCTCAAATGTGCATGCAAATCTGCCAAAAAATGTCAGCAGAAGTGCGCGATCAAATTTACAAGAAGTTTTATGAACGGTGATTAATTAACCAATTCAATAGATACGATAATAATATTTGACCATAATAAGCGTGCGCGCATATACACACACATACACACAAAATATTTTTGGAGAGCTAATATTTTATCAATTTAACTAATATATAAAAGAAATTATTGTAATTAATGTAATTTGAATATTTGAATAGAATTAAATATAATTAAATTATGTATTTCTAAGATATATAACCCAGTAAAAACATCAAATATCAGTAACAATACATAAATATTATAATTTCTCAATAATATAACTATTATATATATATATATATATTTATATTTATATTTATATTTATATACATACAATACGTGTTATATTGCACTTACATTGTTATGGGAAATTACAACATTGAGATGTAATTTACTATTATTTGATATTTACTGGAAATATTTATATTTTAACTACAGTGAGCACACATCTCTGAATCACTTAACAATATATTTAATCTTTGCAAATGCATACAAAACTTTTTGCTACACGATTTTAAATATTAGAAGACTATTTCTTACTCGAATGATCATTCGATTTCATTTCAATGTTATTTTCAGATACAAAGTTGTGGTCGTTATGTCGATCGTTCAGAAATTAGGACAAGGTGTGCGAATTGAATTTAGTAAGTTATGGGATATTGAAAGAGATATGTATTCAACTCATATGATCGAAACCCCGGAATATTTTGTGATAGGCCTCGTTGTGGGGCTTTATTATGAGTAAACATATCATAAAGTGATCGACGAATGACCATCCAATTTTCAAAATATAGAATATATCTTGGCGCACGTCGGCCCTGGATTAAAAAAGATAAAGAGAGAGAAAGATTTACGTAAAATCAAATTGTGCCAGTTAAATATTATAGTTAAAGAAAGGTTCCATATACAAACCAGATCACGTGTTTCACGTTTTTCTTTATTGTTATTAAATTAATATATCATTCGAGAGAGATATATATATATATATATATATGTGTATATATATATATATATTTATATTTATATATTTATATATTTATATGTGTATGTATATAACAGCGACAAATACAATGCATTGTTATGATTATTAATAATAATTGTAATCGAAGGGCTTACCAATGACTAGTGGAAATTAAGGGCGGGGTAATTATTG
Source organism: Dinoponera quadriceps (assembly GCF_001313825.1). NCBI lineage: Eukaryota > Metazoa > Arthropoda > Insecta > Hymenoptera > Formicidae > Dinoponera > Dinoponera quadriceps. The sequence goes on from NW_014555734.1 coordinate 445,300, forward strand.
TAATCATATTAACAATGACAATCATAATAATAGTGATAATGATGATATGATGACGATGATGATAATAATGATGATAATAATAATGATAATAATAATAATAATAACAACAACAACAATAAATAATAATAGTAATGTCGATCGATCGATAATCAATATGGTCGTATATTCCCTTAAAAGTTCGTCCTTAATTCTCATATCGCGTTTTTATAGATACAGGGATACAGAAAAATAATACCGCGCGGCTGTGGTGGAATGTTCTTAATTGTCGTATATATATATGCATATGTATAATATTTATATAAAATGGGGTACTCAGGGCCTTAATTAAATAATTGCACGAGTCAATGTCGTCGCGCCAGCGCTTGTTTTATTTCCATCGTAAGAAATAAGCGAATTAAGAAAAGGCTCACATAAAAATTCTTTGCGCAAGATCAAATCTCTATCTAATCTCCAACAACAATGTTCGGTAGGAACACAATGCGAAATTCTTCATATTAGTATGTCTCCTCCACTTGAGATGCAAATCTCTCGAAACTTTTTTGGATTTTGTGAATATTGAAATTAAATTTATAATAGACCATGATAAAATAATGAAAAATTTTGCTTACAACAGTTGGATATCAGTTTGTTTTATGTAGAATCTAATTCAATTCTTGATTTCGGCGATTTCGGAGATTTAGTTTCGCAAGAAGGAATAACTCCAAGAGTTCTTATAAATTCGCTTATTTTTTCGTTGGTTTTCTTTATAATAATTAGGATTAATTGTAGCTTTACTTACGATCCTACCTGCCGATCAATTTTACACGCACGAGCTGCACTATGTAGATCCTTGGTCCATTTTCGACGCATACATTTATTTACAAGGGTTGCGCGCGCGCGACGCAGTGGCTCGTTGCATCGCAAAAAATCGCAAACTAATCGCTCAATTGGAAATCTTTGGAGTATTGAGATGTCCCCCAGTAAAGCATAAAACAATTATAACATAAATTTGGAAATTCGAAAATGCATGAAAAATATATATAACGGAATGTAACAAATGTAAAATATATAGAACATGAGATTTTTGTGAAGATTTTTAGTAGTTCAGAACAATAATATCCAGTGAGCAAAAAATTATTGATAGAGTTATTGTAACATTATTGTAACAAACACCTAGCAAATACCAACAAACACTAATATAATATCAATGTTATAATTTTCCACTCAGCGATGTAAATGCAATATAACGTGTGTGTTATGTAAGTTACAACGTTGAGTGGGAAATTATAACATTGATGTTATGTTATTGTTAGTTAATATTTGCTGGGAAAATTCAGTAGCATATAATGCGTTTTTTAATATGTAATTTTTAATGTTCAATATTAAAATTATATATCAGATTACGTTTGTTATGTTGTATCATCAATACGAATAACTTCGACACTTCAATATTTCTAAAATTTTTTTACAATATTTGAAAAAATCAAATTATGTGAAAAAATCTTTGAAAAAATATTTTTAAAATATTAAATATAAACACGTTTAAAAAAAAGGAAGATACATATAGAATTAATATTTTAACATCTATTGATCTAACGATTACTAGATATTTAATTATACAAAATGTCTCGCAAAATGATGCATATTTTAATTTCGCGAGCGTGAGATTTTTCATGAAATTCACATTAAAACTTTGATACAAAATACTTATGTGATTTTAAAAATATTTTAAATGAGATTGATTTTATTTTAGTGATTTTGAGGAGAGAAAAGCATTGAGATTATTAAATTGTTGACTAGAATACTATTCAAGTTACCTGAACAAATGTTACTTTTCTTAAGTAGATTATTATTATGCAATTCATGGTTCAGAAATATTACGTAATTTCGAGACACCATGTAATGAACTTCACTGAAAATCGCTCTTATGTAATCATATATGAGTTACAACTACGTAATGGTATAAAATTGCCTCTTTCGCGCGATTAGTTCATGATTTTTTACTTCTACATCATAACCATAACCGGGATGAAACCGTCCCCTTCTCTCTCCACAAGGGGAACAGTAGGGGGGGAGGTGAGACATTCCACCTCGCCGTAATCGGTATGGAAAAAATATCGAAGGTTCTCAATTTATTTATCTCCATCTTATGTACGTGTGTTTATGTATATATGTGTTTATGTATATATTCATATGTGTATATAATGTTTGTGTATATGTATGTATATGTCTTTCTGCTTTTCTCTTTCTGTGTGTAGTATGTCGAATGCTATTATCTGTATATGACACATTTACAATAATAACAATACGCTGCTCGTCATTTACGATCCATCTTAATCCGCGTATATGTATACGTTTATATTTATATATTTATATGTATAATACGCGAAAAAAAATTTAGCGGGGCATTGATCCACCACTAACACACACAGGCTCTCTCTCATACATTCATTTTCTTCCGCCTCATACAATCGTCAAGTCTTATATCACAAAGTTTCCGAATGCGTCATTTCAATTTAATGCGAGCAATAACAATGACGATAATCAGAATGCATGTATGTATGTGACGACGCTTGTAATTTGCGTTCTGCTTGAGGAAGTTACTTGTTCGCATCCTGCACGCATATGCGTTTGATGTGTCTATATGATATTGTCACAAATGTAAATCGGAAATTTTATCGCAATGTCATACTATTTTGAAAGAATCGAAAGAAGAGATTGTCGGTAAAGAAAAAAATATTCTGAGAATATTAGTGACAATAAATACAACTCAATGTGGAAAAATACGGAAAAATATTATAAATAAAAATGTAAATGAAAATCATATTTCAGTTCTCAATTATTTCAACAAATTACAAATGATTTATCTTACTTTCAAGCAGTTTTTGTGCGAATTGAATTTTCTGAAAATGCTCTCTCACCCTCTCTTTCGTATCATTCAAATTAATTCTCGGTGAAACTGAATAATATATTTTCTGTGAAAGAATCATGGTGGAGTATGAATCCATGGATTCATAAAATCTATAGTTTGCATTAATTCAACGCAGCTGCTGTAAAAACATAAAAAACGATTATTGTGATATCCATATGTGTGTGTATATGCGTATACAATAAATTGAATAAAGCAAGAATTGAAACCGGCATTATTTCTCAGCGAGTTTGATTTTCCATGTTACACAAATATACAAAGGAATCTCATGTGTATTTCGCCGTTGTGGCAAGTGCGATAAGTGCTCGCGGATGCATGCTCGGTGTCTGACGGAAACCTGCTGAGAAAATATACAGGTTTCGATTCCCGGAATAAAATCGTCGAATGGTCTCACGTATTATGTTTCGTACAGCTCTTCACCTTTGCTTCTCCTCTCATACCCTCGCATTCCCTCGCACTTCTCGTAGATATATATATTTACAGATTTCGAGATTGTGATTAAGAATTCTGATATTCGCGCCACTCTTACTCTCCCACCCTTTTTCTCCTTCTCTCACGCCATTATAAAAAATTGATTCGTTTCTCCTTAAATCGTTAACACTTTCCTCCCGCCTCCTCTGCCTCGGACATCCCCCTTCTTCCTATCCTCGATAAGAATTTAACTGTCTGGATACCGATCGAACATTGTGACACATGTTTCCTCTATATCATTGTCGTTATTATGTGCTGCATTTTATATCACGCTTTTGTGATGACCGTTATTAATATGTAATATGGAGAAGTGAAATTATTAAACGGAATTAGTACTATCATTTGGTGTAATATAAATTGGCATTGTGACTGGATATGCTACAAACTGCAATATCATATGCGTTACATTATAACTGAATTAATGGTTTCATTAGACATTGACGAACTAGTTCATATCGCGGTCAAACTATTAATCCTATTAGTAATGATACGTAAATCGCGAAGGGATAATGAAGAGTTAGCGAGCTTTACGTCTCAAAATATCGACTGTGCGAAACGTTTTGCATGCATTATTTTGTTGTTTTTCTTTCGATGATTACATTTAAGCATCATGTGTTTTAATTAAGAAAAAAATAGAAAAATTTTTTCATACATGCTGCAAGTCTATGCTTCTTTATTTCCTTTCTTCAGAATCATTTTTCATATTCTACCGATCAAATTATCGATTGGTGTCTAGACAGTAATCATTCCCGGATCGTCTCTACAGGAAGGCTCGCGGCCAACGTTGTCGCGGCCGTTGGCGGTGCTACGAAAAATATCTCCAAGATCAAGCCATCACAGACAATAATTCCGGATGTCGGAGGTGCGGGGTACTATATCGTGCAGAGACGAAAGACGTGCGCACTTTCAAGGTTCTCCCTAAAGTTAGCTTACTAAAATCGCTCTTATAACGGTATGTAACAAGATTCGATGCTATTTACATTTGCCCTTCCTTATCCTTCCTCTTATCCTCGCCCTTTTCTCCTCGTGTTTATTTCTATTTTCATGTTCATCTTCATTCTTTTCTTTGTCCACTTTTCTATTAACATCTCGAGGAAATGGATATTGCGCGCGAAATTCCATGGAAGATTCTCTGTGAGGATTCACGAATATCGAGATAATCCATAGAGCATCCATCCATCGTCGTCGCGGGACACTAAAGACCTGTATATTTACACTCCGTCGGTGATTCAGAGTCCTGGGCGCCCTCGGGGTCCGCCGAGTCCCGACCACTTCACGTCGGGAACCATCCACTACGCTGGGACTTAATAATGTTAAGGCATCGTCGTGCGTCGACGAACACGAGTTCCTCTCTGACGTTCGTTGGCAGTAGCGAAAATGTCGGTCGGGATCTACGACCTTCACCCGCTCGATCCAGGCACTATCAAACCCCCATACCCCTCGATCGCATCCTGGTAATACTCATTCGGACAATACGAACGATACGAGAACGTTGATTCCGATATTCTGAGCTCGACAAATTCCGCGAAGGGATCGAACTTCGGTTTGGCGAAATTTCGGTGATCTGATTCCGATTTCATCACTCGGTGGCTCGGTCATCGAGTAGAGGGATTGTTCTGGAAGCTTATATCCCGCGATATTGTATCCTGGTTAACGTATACTTGGATGATTTTGGAAGCTTGATGATTCGGATCGTTCAATATTCTCAGTCTCTCTCTTTCTCTTTGATTACTTCTTTCATTTTCTTCCTCTTTCTTCGACCTCATCATTAATTTTATTGGAAAGGCGTAAGAAATTATATATTTCCGATTTATTTCTTCTTCAGAAATCCAAAACATTTTTCTTACAAATTTCTTTTCTCCTGATATTTCCAGGACATCGACTCTCATAATTAAAATGAAAGAAAATATTTCTCTCAACTACTTTAGAAGCAAAAAGTCCTTTTTTAATTTTTATCTTAATTCCCTCCAAGATCTCCTCTTTTCTTCTCCGCTTTTTCAAAGGTTCAAGACATTTCCTTTGGATACCTAATAATTCTCAGAAAATCTCCCTCTAGTTTTACGTAATTTATGGTGTCAGATTCCAGTGAATTAGAAGATCTCCAGTTTCGGACAGCCTTCGAATGAAGAAATTGCTGAATTAGCTTTAAATAATTTTGCAACTTCAGGAATCGAGGGGAAGCATCCCTAGGACGAGCACAGCGAATGCTAATGATGGATTGTGGTGGTGTGCGCGATGATGAAGAGCGTGAGGTCGGGGGCCAAACGGAACAACTTCGCGCTCGTCTATGAACCGCGGCCCCATGTGTCATACTGGTTCCTCCCGCTTGAAATTGATGTTTTGGGAAGCGCAGAAGTCGCGGGTAAATGGTACGCAGTTGAATAGCTTGCATACCTCACACTCGTATACCGGTACGTTGTAGAAGAGTGCGAGCAGCAGCGCGAACAGGCCCACGATTAGGATCAAACAAACCCAGATCAGTAGAATCTTCCGTCTGCGGTCATAATGGCCGAATGAGATGAATGGCATCAGCGCGTAAGCCGCCAAAAAACCAAAGATGAAGCCAAATAGGTGCGCATAGTTGTCTACCCACGGCAGAATGCCTAACACGAGCAACCCCAACAAAATTAGAATCAGCTTGGACAGTGCGCGTCGTGGATGCTTCAGCATAGGCCAACAATGAAGTACTTCTACTACTAACGTAGCCAAGAGCGCGAAATGTGCGCCGGCCGGACCAACCTGTAAATATAGGAAATATGATAACCATCGTCGGCAAACGTGTCAAAAGTTTTACTTTGAAATATGAGGAGTTCTTGTTATTTCCGAGAGGATAACATTTTTTAAATAAATAAGTCGATGTATACTCTTCGAGAAAATCATTATTGATAATGTTATATGGTAAAAAACTCACCTCAGCCCTGTAAGGGACGAAAATTGCGCTAGCCAGATTCCCAGCGAGAGCCCCGATAAAATAAATGAAAGCAATGCGCAAAGATCCTGTCAGTTTCTCCAAATCCCTCATCAGAAAGTACTGAATCAGCAACGTAATTGCCAAATGGACGATTCTGCAACACCGATTTAGTAGGATGAACAAATTTCGTTTAATTCCTCGATCAGTTTATCGAAATGAGTGAATTGACAGGTTTGTCTTAATGAATTTTTATGGAGATAGATATAAATTGAAAGATTTATACTTTCCTTGAAATAAATTCAAATTTTTATGTATTTGTGGTAATTAACTTATTGAGATAATTAAATTAACTGAAAAGAAAAAGGTCAATTAGAATCTACACACGTGTTTCACAAAGGACGGTTATATAGTGGCTAAAAAGTTAGGTAATAGTTTTATGCTTATATCATAAAGTACTCTTCAAAAAGTAACATATGAAATGCGTTTGCTAATGTAACACCTATTACCAAATTTTTGGGCCAGGAAAGTTGGTTGCCTGTAAAGTCTACAGAATCCACCGCCAGAGCACACGTTCAACATGTGCACGCAGTCAAATCATGAGAATGGACCATGAGTTAAAAGAGAGAACCCTTCCATATACGTATATATATATATATATATATATATATATATATATATTTATAATTAATTACAATCTGTACAATTAATGTGTTGGTTATCAAGCAAGCAATATTTGAAACAATAATATTGTGTACAGTATGTACATATAAAATCTGTTCACAGTTATGATTTGAGCAGATGGAAAATTTGTCAAGTGAAAAGCAAAATTAGGCCGGGGTATTGAATGGTCCCGGTTGCAAGTAATCCGTCTTGTAGAAAGCATGACCTGACCACGTCACGAAAAACTGACACTTGGAATTTTAAGTAAGCCAATGCTTGCAATTTGAAGTAATTTTCTCGTTTCCAATTCCATCACACATTTCAAGGGAATTCGATATATGCCGCATAAATTGTTTGTACGGCCGGAAATAGTATACGTCGAGAGGCTATTTACACACATATTTGTATTATTTCTGCATCTTTATGCCTTTCCTGAATATGCCCTATGGTATCGAACCTCGCAGTTCAGCGAACAGCTTTTTTCAGAGTTAGAAAAACAGATCTTTTCAGAATTACCATCTGATTTCAACGATTCCACCCTTCATACAAAAAGCGAGAGCATACCTCAATTCATCGGTATCGTCAATGTTATCGTTCTGTTTTGCCGCAGGCATAAGATATTGATAGAAAAACTAGGAAACATCGTCACATCCGAGTCTCACCATTTTAATTATTGCGAAATGATGGTGGAGCAACTTAACAAACAGCTCGTCAATCAAAATTTGATCCTCGGCAGCATCGATATACTGGACGTCGACTTCGACGCAAGCATCGATCTCTACGTTTCCGAACCAGTTAACCCTGCCGAATCTGACGACGTTCAAGGATAACAAAAAGGACGACGATGTTGTTGACATCCACAATGATCCTGACTGTATTTCTGAAGCCGAGCTAAAGAAACCTCGCGTTTTCATGGAGAACTTCCCTCGATGGAAATAGGAAAAAAACCTACTTTTGAACAGGACGATTACAGTCAGCTCATCATTCCGCGAATATATCAAAACATTGAGAAAACAAAAGAAGACCGAAATCAATATCAAGTCCCAATTTCCTATAGTCGGCGATGAATTGAAACATCTTCGCAAGTAGGCCGAAAGGATTGAAGACAATGGTTATGGATCGGCCAGAAGCGTCAATTTGCAAGTGTACAAGCTTTTCTATGAGAAAAGAAACAAGCACGGGATTGTCAATGATCTTGAAATCAGAAAGTGGGGCATTCAAGCTAAGAACAAAATTAACCTCAACATGAAGGCATCTTGTGGTTGGCTGCTAAACTTCAAGTCAAAGTACAATATTGTGCTCCAAAGTATCACATATAAAGTTGACGAAAACTTTTGGAAAAAACGATTGGAGTTGGAAGCCGAAGCAGTTCAATTTGTCGGTCTGGTCAAGAAGATTATCAGAGAGAAGAATCATGAGCTTCATGAAGTGATCAACATATATTGATCATTCGATAAGAAACTCCACAGCTACCGTATTTTGACCTTCCAAAGTTTTTGCCAAGCAAATTTTTGTAACTATGTGTTCGAAGAATGTAACCACGCACTCCTACATAGTGATGGGCAACATCGATGCTTCGAACCAGTAATGGGCTTTCTCTATTTGCAATTCTAAAAGGCGAACGGCAAATGTCCCGAGATCATTAAACCCGTCATTCCCAACATCATCAAAGCGTATGTGAGGACCACTGCGATGACCGCGGACTCGAAGATCTATCTGGACTTACTGTTCTAATATTTAATTAGCAAAGGCATAACAAAATGGCTTTTGCTTGCCAATAGTTGGAGTTCTAACAAAAACACCAAACTGTTCGAGGAAATCTTTGCCAAGTTTGGAAGACAAAGAGGCTGTTAATTCTCGAAAAAACCACTGGTATGATCCAACCTCTCGACGTTTACGGCCACACAAGCAATTTATACGGCCTATATTGGATTTCCTTGAAATATGGATGGAATTCGAAAACGAGATAATTACTTCAAATTGCAAGCATTGGCTCATTTCTAATGTTAAGCGTTTCGTGACGTGGTCAGGTATGTCTTCTACAAGGCGAGTTACCTGGATGAGCGGCCGGGACCATTCAAATCCCCGCAATTTTATTTTTCACTTGACAAATTTTTCATCTGCTCACATCATAACTGTGAGCAGTTCTCCAATTTTATATGTGCATACTGTACACAATATTATTGTTTCAAATACTGCTTGCTTGATAACCAACACATTAATTGTACAGATTGTAATTAATTATAAATATATATTTAATATAATTTATAATTAATATAATTTATAATTAATATAATTTATAATATATATATACTCGTGTATGGGTGGGCTCTCTCTTTTAACTAGTGGTCCATTCTTATGATTCGACAGTGTGTGCGCGTTTGAACGTGTGTGTTGGTGCCCTGCGATGGATTCTGTAGACTTCATGGGCAGCCAACTTTCTAGGCCAGAACATCCGGTAATAGGCGTTATCTTAACAAATGCACTTCATAAATTACTTTTTGAAAGGTGCTTTACGATATGAGCATAAAATCATCATCTAACTTTTTAGCCATTATATAACCGCCCCTTGTCAGTGCAATGAAAGAAAACAACCTTAAAGGTAATACTTAATTTATAATTTTCTCAGTATATCAATAATTACAGTATTTAATAATATTTAAATATTTTGATCTCCTTATTTGGATCATTTTCAATAGAGTAACAAGAAAAGAACAAATTAAATAGAAGAGAAGAAACTTAAGTTCAACAGAAGATAGTCAATAATGAAGTCACATTCCACTTAGCCAAACTTGCGTAAACAGATCTTGAATAGAGTCTGCTACAAATTTTTGATGATAGGCAATACATCTAACACATGATCTATCAGATTATATTGTTAAATTGCTATCAGAAATACGACAAAGCCTGTTGATAGACAATCCGAGCAGATTGATGGGAGAAACCGAGTAGAATCTATAGTGATCTGATGGCAGATTGGTGACAGGAACCAAATAGATCTTACTGCGTGCAATTTAGCGGTAGGCTCTGTGTGGTTTTTGCTATTAATCTACTCAGATTGCTTGTGGCTCTGTCGTCTAAATACGAGCTAAATGCGGACACAAGTTTGGCGTGGGATTCTGATTAAATTTGCTACCAATTTGCGCACAATCTGTGCACAATTTGTTTACTGGAATAGTATTCAGAAAAAAATAATTATATATGTTTATAATTATATAAAATCATATATGAATTTTGTCTATATGTATGGTCATATATATGATCATATATATCTGTACAAAAAAAACGATATGTCATTTAATTAATTGTCGATATCATGTATTATCAGAAGCACAAGTAGCCAGAAACATTTACTTCGATTGTATTTATATATAATTCATATACAATAGTATTTTTTTGTTCCGGACAAATATGATTATACATGGTCATATATAGGCAAATTTCATATGTGATCTTTTTTTCTCGGGTAGTTATTGATATTTAATAATTATTGATTTATGAGGAAGTTTTAGTTTATCTTCTTTTTCTTGTACTGAGATCCCCTAGCTTCATAGGCTTTAATAGATCCTTAATTTATTTTATTGATAAAATATTAGAATCTTTGATTAGTTAATAAGCGCTGTTATCCAGTTACCGGAACAAAAAAAGTGAAATAGTGACTTTTTAGCAGAAAAAGTGGCAAAAAGTGACTTCTCAGACATTAAAATAGTGAAATTTTGATGATAAAAGACATTTTTGTTAAATTCTGAGAGTAACTAAAACCATTTAAGTAAAAAAGTAACATTTACTCTTACCTTCTTAGGTTTATTTTTGGATAACTTAATATATAGCGAGTTCTTTTCATGGCAAGTTTGAAAGTTTATAACAAGGAAAGACCAAGGGCATGAATAAGTAGTGCATGAACAAATGCTTTCGGAGCAGTTATTAAGAAAGACGCGGCAAAAATATATATAGAATGCTTATATTTTACAAATTTAATAGTAGCTCAGGAAAAATAGTAATTGTAATGACCCACTCACAATTGCAGGACAATTGTGAATTTTTTAATGATTTGTTAGGAAAAAATGACAAAAAGTAACTTAGTGACTAGATAATAACGCTGTTTAACCGAAAAAAAATCAATTGTTAAAAAGAGCTTAATTGTCAAGAAAAACTTAAATATAAAAAAGAACTTGCTTATTCAATAAAAAAAATTGATCTAATTTTTTAATATAAATATAACGATCGAGATAAATATAATAGTTCTTCATTTATGAGTTATTACCCGGCGTGAAGGAAAGTGGTAGTGAAAAGTCTGTAAAACTGGTCCGGCCATTCCGGATGCAGAAACGGTATCATCCCACAGACGTCGTGCAAACATTCCACCTGCGAGCACAGGGACGCTTCCTCATGAAAGTAACCGTGGACAAAGTCGCAATATTCCTTCGTGGTGATCCGACACATTCCGTGAATCCCGATGCAACACGGATGACCTATCACTTCGCACACCATGTGTTCCGCCATTTTATCCTTATAGCGACCAATAGGGAAGTTGCCGTTGATACGTTGACTTCCGTTTTTGCTGTTGAAAAATTTTCGCATTTTATTAAACAAACGATTATCTTTCTCCATTCGACTAAGAATCTAATGGTTCAAGTCTATAAAATAAGAATTTCGTTCATTAACATAAAAGAATTAACATAACTTTCTTTTTCTTAGCGAATATCTTGTTCTTCGTTAATCTTCATTAACAAGGAATATTGCTTTAATTTACGAACAGCTTGTTTATGTGACATTTCATTACTTTCATTTCGCGGAATTTCATCGAACGTACATACGCGGACATACATATATGAATGAAAGTTTTTTACCTGAAGCGTTGGTTGAAAGGATTAGTTTTTCGGCAGATCGGCCACTTTGTAATGTCGTCCGGCCACTCGTAAGGGGCAATACTTGCCGGAGCGTCACAAAACTTCGGATCCAAGCCGCAAACTGATCCGCTGATGCGACCACCAGGTCCACTGTCGCCGGGTCCCCACTTTTTCCAGGTCGAGATTGTATTCTACAAAATTCGAGTCGCGATTAGCCACACGAATAATGAGAAGATTCCTGAGAATTCGATCCCTCAAATTCATATGTGAAATATCTTGAACAAATTGAGACAAAAAAGCCCAGCAAAAATATCGTAACAATTTACCGTAACGGTAGATCTTAATCCTCGGACCTTTTGGAGCGCATGAAAGAAGAGTACGTTAACATGAAATATAGCCGTGAAGAAAGCCAACACAGAATATATAAGTTGGAAATTACAAGTATGTGTGTATAAGAAGAATATTACATTTAAGTGGTATTGTAATTATATTATCAAAACTCACCGAGCAGTCGGCTTTACTGGATTGGACACAGCCTGAGTCATCATTCCTGATGCAGCAGGCGGTGTCTCGTTCTCTTTCTCGCCAGATGTCGATTTCCTTCAAGATTTTAATATCCCGGCGCATACACGGCGCGAACTTAGCACCCAAGTGAATTAGGTCTGCAGCTCTCGGACCTAGCCAGAAATTTGCTGGTTCCTGATAGTCGACTTGTTGCAACGACAGACTCGTTACGAGAACCTGGGTGCAGTTGAAAATATGTCTCAGATATATGCAACATTTATTGAGGATTTATTTGAAAAAATCCAGTTAAAGTTCTTCCCAAGAAGATTTTCTTCTGAAAAAGAAATGCTTTCTTTGAAATAACTTCATTTTTCATTTCATTTTAGACCGCCCCTTCTGCTATTTATTACATATATTATAATTATTATATATACTATAATTATATAAACTATGATATTATAACACGTAATTTGAATTAACAGTTTGCAATAATGATTGTAAATGATTGTAGGAGTCAGCTTAATCCATCGCGTTCACTCACCAGCCCCGACCGATGATTGAGATCCATCCCAACAGGACCGAATCCGTAGCACGCCAACGATATTATGAGAATCAACACTTGCACGGTGGTGATCCAATATGTGAAATACGGCCGATGATCCTCGAAGTCGTCTAATTGCTTCTTTATGTCTGGCTTGCGCGCAACACTCTTCCGGAAAGATCGCCTACAGTAGTGTGGCAAAACGAGAGATTTTACTTTAATCATTTGTTCCAAATCCTTTGATTTCTTTAATGTGATTCGTTTGTTATGTACTACTTCTCTTAATCTCATTGTGCCTCGTAAGTATATATATACACACATAAGGTGTCAATTTAATTAAAAATCTCGATATAAGGATAATATAACGCCATCATATAACGCGATTCTACAACGCGCCGACTTCTTCTGTTTCATCGTTGTTTTGTTTTTTGACGCGGTCAAATATATATATATATATATGCGTGTGAGAAATGTAACATACCCGAAGAAACGACCGACGATGCCCATCCCGTATTGCCGTCGATTACTGTTGTCGAAGACGCGATCTATTGTGTTCGGGGAGATTCTCGTGGCGCCAGCTAACTCCTTCCTGAGAGTCACCCCTTCATTGTGTGATACTCGCGTACTCTCCGCCGGAGACGCATCGTACTTTGACCTGCTCCAACTTGTCTTTCTGTAATCTCTTTTTCGTTGTACATGTTTGCGGGTTTGTCTCAGTCGGTAGCTAATTTATTTTGCAAATCGCCCGAATGCCCAAACTACGAACGCGATCTACCAAATCGAACGTAATCTGTTGGCTATATGACTGTCAACGGCGTTTCGATCAACAGACAAACAAAGAAAATTCTCGCGAATTAAGCTCGAAACTCAAATGAAGAAGATAATAATTAAAGCTAATTTTTCACTTAACAAAATAAATGTAATTAACTCTCTGATTTCCACAGACAACTTTTTCACTTTCATCTACTGGGACATTATTATTGGCTTACACAGATGTTCAAGTCGCTTTCAGATTCATTAATATAAATTAAAACGCCATTAATTACTTCTCGTTAACTCTTTGTTTCAATGACAGTTGAGTTGCACGATTTTAAGTGTAGTGATTAGTTTCATAAGCAACCTTTACACTAGTTATAGTGCGATATCTAAATGCTTTAAAAACTTAAAAACTTTAAACGCTGTAACAGATGATTTTCTACCGAAGAACCTAGCTAAAAGAATCGGCTGTATAAATTCTTACCTGGAAGTGTAATGGTCCCTCGTGATCTGACGGGGTCGTCTAATTTGTCCGTCGATCGTTGTCCTGTCATTTTTCTGTTGTGCAAACCTACACACGATAAGTGTCTAATATTTTGTTATTGAAAGATTACGACGCCCATAGTAAAAAATTGACTTCCGATGATTTCCATTCCATTTCACAAAAACTTTTTGCAATTAAAATCACGAATTATGAATAATATACCAGGTATAGAAGTATGAAACCGGAATTTCCCTATAGATGGTGCTAGCCATCAGTTTAGGGACCGTAAGACCGCTTCTGCAGCGCCATCATCTCCCTCTAACAGCTGACGAAGAATTTCAACACACAACACCCATACACCGGTATATTTTTCTATAACCTTAAACATGTCGAGTTTTGTGCCTACGAACTACGATTTGCGCACAGCATTGGTTTTTTGTTATCATTTGAAGAAAACGCATCGAATGCTTGTCGAAGCTTACGGTGAACATGCTCTTGGTAAAACACAGCGTTTCGAGTGGTTCAAAAAAATTCAAAAGTGGTGATTTTGACGTGAGAAACGAAGAGCGTGGAAAGCCACCGAAAAAGTTCGCAGACAACGAATTGCAAGCCTTATTGGATGAAGATGATATTCAAACTCAATAAGAAGATGGAGGATGAATTGAATGTGACGCAGAAAGCTGTCTCAATTCGTTTGAAAGCCATGATTCAGAAAGTGGGAAAATGGGTTCCGCATGAACTGAATGAAAGACAGCAAGAAAATCGTAAAACCACTTGTGAAATGCTGCTCGACAGATACAAAAGAAAGTCCATCGTATCATGACAGGTGATGAGAAATGGATATATTTTGAGAATCCTAAGCGTCAGAAATCATGGGTGAATCCAGGCGAACCATCGACATCCACTGCAATCGCTTTGGAAAGAAGACAATGCTCTGTGTTTGGTGGGATCAGAAGGGTGTAATCTATTATGAGCTGTTAAAACCTGGTGAAACCGTTAACACTGATCGCTACTAACAGCAAACGATCGATTTAAATCGCGTGAAAAACGACCGGAATATGGAAAAAGGCAACACAAAGTCATTTTGCTCCATGATAATGCCCCATCACACACAGCAAAACGGGTCAGGGAAACGATCGAGGCGTTCAGTTGGGAAATACTAACGCATGCGGCTTATTCTCCAGACTTGGCTCCGTCCGATTATCATCTATTCGCATCAATGGGACACGCTCTCGCTGAACAACGCTTCAATTCGTATGAAAATGTACGAAAATGGCTCGATAGCTGGTTCGCTTCAAAAGAAGAAATGTTTTTTTGGCGTGGCATTCATAAACTGCCGGAGAGGTGGGAAAAATGTATAAATAGCAATGGACATTATTTTGAATAAAATATTTTTTATCATTTTCAAACAACAGACGTGTAATTTTTACAAAAAAATTCCGGTTTCAAACTTCTACACCTGGTATATAATAATAATAATTTCACAATTTGTCGTGTGTTTTGCCCTATAAAATCATAGTGAATACAATGAAGAAAATAGCTATGCAGTGATTTTTTTCTAACTCAATGTAATTAATGCTTCAAAAAATTGTCAAGATAAAAATTTTATGTTATTCTATACAATTATTTTTTTGGATCTGAACGAAAAAGTGAAAATTATTAATTTTTACGATATTTTCACCAATTAATAATGCGTCCACAAATCTTTAAGAAAATGTCGAAAATTATGCCATTTAATAAAGAAAGTTTCAACTTTAAGAATCTATTTTCCGAATTTCTGTATGATAATTTTTAATCGTGTTATGAGCATTCCAAGTCAAAATAACAACTTTTTAAACCGTTGATAACTCTAAAACAAGAAATTATAAAGAAATTTTATTCAAAAAGTAAATTGTAGAAAAAGTTCAATCTTTTATATGGAAAGATAAAACATTTTCTCAGATTTTTTTTGCGTTTGTGACACACCTAAACATGATAAGAGAATTTTCCATTTTGTTTAGCTTGTTTTTGATATGTGAAAATTATCAAAATTAAAATAGCTTAAACGATAGAGATCATTAGAAAGTAGAGATATTATGCTTTAAAATTCTTTTACATTTAGATTTTGATAACTTCGATAAAGTTACAGCTGCATTTACTTATTTTTTAAAAAATTGTCGTGTCCCCTTAATTGTTATGAATATTTTAAGGATTGAAATCTATTGTTCAAAAATTTGCTATAATCTTTAGCAAGATAAACTCTACCGACAGTCTATTCTTGCAAATACTTGAAAACATAGTAATATTATGGGGAATTTATATAAGAAAAAGCTACAATATTCTCTTTGCAGTTATATCTCTAAAAAATTCTACCGTCATAATACTTACCCGACCAATTCCTCAGAACTGATTCCTTCGTGGTCTTGCTCGGTTTCGAGGATGTCCGCAACCTTGGTTTCGACTTCTTCATCCTTAACCAGCCCACTAGGAGTTTGATCAATCTGCGTTTGCGACTGCTGCGACGATAGCGGTGGTGGCAGGGGTGGTGGGGGTGGTGGTGGCCTTTCAAAGAAAGATTCCTCCTCGTCTTGGCCGCTGCCGTGATACGACACCCCTTCTGACCTCGACAGGTACGCGACCACGCTCGGCGGAAAACTGCGCGATTCCGGGCGCAAATGTGAACGCTCGCGAGAACGTTGTTTTGTTAGCGACTAAAAGCAAAGATGAAGAGTCTCGATTCAACTTTGATTTAATGGTGTCATTGAAAGAAACGCGACATGCGACATGACGATCGTCAGATAATACTCGCGGGAATATTAATTTTTTCATAGTTTCGGTATCAGTGAACGGCGTACAGATAAATTTCTCGTGGAAAGTAGTTACGAAATTCGTCGCACGAGGAAGAATATAAAAATGTTAGCACCGACGTACATACACCACGGAAGAATTGAATTAAATAAATTAAACCTTTATATATTGGGTTAGGAAAAAATCTTCTTATAAATTGCCGATAGGTGAAGATCTGGTCAATTTTTGACATAGCATTATTTTATGACATAATAGATTATATATTATTGATAAGGTGCCATTTCATAGAACATTTTAAAATAGATTCATCGTAGATTTGAACAAAATTGGTGCATTCAATCAAATTTGAAAATGAGTGAAAATCAGGAATATTTTCGACAAATTTTACTTTTTTTTATTATAAAAAAGGGAAAAACGCTGCACAAGAAGCCAAGAAAAAATTTGTTGTATTTATGGAGAAGATGTTCTAACTAAACAAACAACAGTGAATTGGTTTTGCTGATTTCAAAATGGAAACTTTGACGTCAAAGATACATATCGTTCTAGTCGGCCTATTGTGAAAAATGTTGATAAAATCTCCAAAAAAATTAAAAAAATCATCATGTGAGCAGCTATGATATAATTAAGGAGGTAAACATCGATTATAAAACCGTTTTGGGACATTTCACTCCTAAATATATTCCGAAGAAGTTGGACAAATCGAACGATTAATCAATCAAAATTGCATTTCAAGTAATCAATCATACAAGTAATTAATTTAATAGATAAGTAACTTCTGATATAATTCCATTTCCCACTCTATCGCGCTCGTTGTTGCTTTGCAAGTAAGTAATTTATCGAATATGTATATAGCGAGAGGAACCTATATGACATATCATAAAAGTAAGGAAGTTATTAATAAAGGCTCAAGATGAAAAGTTGGAAGATAGAAGATACATAATCGAATAATGACTCACCTCGATGATGTAATGGAGACCTGACAGCGTTATCCTCGCAACAGAATCTTTCCTTCGTACTGGTTGTTGCCATCGTCTGAGCGTAACACCCTGCAAGTATTTTTGGAAACACGTCGTTCATCAAGAATTTCTCTAATAATTTTCCTAATTTCCTCGAAAAATAATTAAAGCGAAATTGCGGAACAGTTGATTAAACAGATATTACTGTGTATATTACTATTCCTCCAATCGAACGGAACGTCAAAATTTACGCAATAACACAATGTTAATAATAACAAGGTGTGTTGATTTCTCGATAATCATGTATTACGAACGCAATCACGATAGCACAAGAACATGTACACTTACGAAACACTTTAATGGCACTCACTTCTGGTATCTCAGTTGCGTCCGGTACGTCCTTGGTGATATCCGGATCTGGTGGCTTATGTTCTGCTACCAACGCGCCGTACTTCCTTGACGCCATGCGCCGCCGTCGGTCCAGCCATCTCTGCTTCTCTAGGGCCTCCGATTCCTCATCGACCCCGAAAAACTGCGCTGTCTCGCGTCTGATGTAACTGTGAAGAAAATACATAACGAGATTTTATATATTTTACATGTAATATTCCTATATGGCTAGTGGAGCTCTTAGTAGGACCGTAACACTACGGTGCAGACAATGTTCGTCTGTCTTTATCACTGTTCAGGTTGTTGTAAAGCCCATGCGTGACATTTGTCCTTTCACCATCATTCCCTCGTTCAAAAACAACTGTTGCTTTGGTTTGTATATTGTTCAAAATTTATGCAGGAAATAATCCAACACAGGTTGGATCTTGAAAAGTCTCCCCGAGCGACTGTCCATTTTGGCGTTATCATTGAAATGCCAGAATGTCCATATTTGCTCAAATCTATGGCGACTCATTGTCTGTGGAAATATAGGGGTACATTTCAAAGGATCTGTTGACCAATAGTCTTTCGGTACGCAATGTGTTAAGAAGCAGGAAACTAAAATAACAAATTTATAAAAACATGATGTCTGCGTCCAGTGCATAGAACGTGTTGTTTTTGATCGTGTCAAACGGTGAGCATGATTCAATTCGCAATTTTTATCTAAAACAAAATTTTTTTTATTTTTTACCATTTTTTAGAATCGTAGTGTGACGAGGGGGATTTTTGGAAAAAAATTACGAAAATAGTCACAATTTGAAAAAGAGAGTCATGATTTTCACCAAAAAATCGTCTATTTTTTATTGCTATTCGGAAATAATTTATTTACTCAAAGAAGCCCTCGTGAAATGATAATGAATCTAATTTAGAATATGTATACCAAAAATTCAATTAATCGGATGAACGGTTAAGCAGTTATTATTCCCACCGTTCTGAAAAATGCTGTTTTGAGAAAAACGCATTTATAGTTTTAGAAGAGCTTTAGAGCTTTAAGTGTGGTAAAATGAAAAATTTTTATTTAAACTTAATCAGCGATGCCTGCGGTACCATAAAATTATTCGCCTTCTGCAGTATGATCCTCCACTGACTGCAATATTATCTGATGAAAAGCGAGTCTATGAAAAATTCTTCCCTCTCTCGTTGCTTCCTGCGCTCGAAGCTAGCCCGTTGAAATACACTGTGCTCTTGGCACATGTAGTATGCTGCGCATTGCCAATAGTGCAATTTAAAGTTTGTAAAATTGTCAACACAGACACGTGGCCTTCATTGAACATTGCTGATGTGATATATGTGACGATTTTAACAATAGAGCCGCTATATGTCTTCGGGAAAATCTTCCATATAAGAGCATTTAGGCTTTCATTCGAGTGTAGATGTGATACGCGATACAGACCCTTCATACAAATAATATAATAGTCTTCCCTCTCTTCTTTTCTTCAATTTAGACGACAATATTTAAATGCACCTTACAAGTGGCCAGCTAGAAATCTAACCTGCGGAGCGACCGGATTAATTTCATTCATACACCTGTAACTTCGTCAATAATTCGAATATCGCTCTGGTCTTAAAATATTTTTAAAATATATATCTTTTAAAATAAGCAAGAAAAATTATTTCTAAAATATGTATCTTTTAAAATAAGCAAGAAAATCGATTTTTCTTAGCCGAGAAACGTATATGACCCGTTAACGGTAGCTCATTTATGCCGGCAGCAAAGAAACCTAGAAAGCGAGTGATAATGAAATCGCAAAAAGCGTTTTACACAGCTTGTTGAGAATTGAATATTTTCCTTTGCAGAAAGTGATCGAATGCCTGGAAGAAGTGGTAGTCAATTGATGCAAGATCTAGTGAATATGGTGGATAATAGAGAGTTTCCAAATCCAGCTCTTGTAGTTTGAGCAACGTTGTTTGTGCGATATTTGGTCGAACGTCGCCTTGCAAGAGAATTGACCTGATTCTATTGACCAATTTCGGCTTAATGCTTGCTTAATCGCAAGCTTCCTCTATCATTTCATCCAATCGATTACAATAGATATCCGCTGTGATTGATTGATCAGGTTTTATAAAGCTGTAACGGATAATACCAGTATTGGGTCATCAGACAGTTATGAGTTTTTTAGGAAATATTCGGTTTCGGACAGTGTTTTGGCACTTCATCTTTATCCAACCATTGTGCGGAACACGTTTGCGATTGTCGAAAAGAATCCATTTTTCATCACACGTAACTTTTCATCATACGATGTAGAAATGATTCGTCTTTATGCCGTGACAATAAAGAAAGGCAAGCTTCGAGAAGGTTTTTCTTCTGAGAAAACGCTCGTTTAATTCATCTTCTTCGAGTGCCATACCTGTGTCCAAGCGTAGGCGACCCACTCTCATATGCCTGTGGTGCGCACGTTGATTATATCCAAAGCATATAGGACCTGTGGTTTAATGTCGGTTCCGAACGGCAACGTTTTTGGAGAGATTATGCTAGGCAAGGATACTTTCGGTGGTTTGCCATTGCCTTCCGAGAGGAGATGCAAGCGTAAATATCTTGGTTTCTGCCGGGATCGAACCCGGGACCGCTGATATAATAGATCAGTGCGCTATGCTACGGTCGCTCTCGTCTAATTCATGCGGAACTTATTTACTCCAGTTTCTTGTCGATTTGTTTCAAATGGTTTAATAATGTTAGAATAGTAACGTCGAACCTTGCTATTAATTTACGCGTAGTTTAATATGTATCCGTTTCCACTACAGTTTTCAGCTCATCATTATCTACCTTGGTCTCAGGTCACCCATATACTTTATTTTCAAGATTAAAATCATCATAACGGAACTTCTTGAATCATTGACGTGTTGTGCGTTCATTAGCCACATCCTCGTCAAATACGTTGTTGATATTTAGAACTGTCTGCACTGTATTGGTTCCATGACGGAATTCATATTCCAAAATAACACGAATTTTTATCCATGGTTTCACAAAAATTGATCTGAAAAAGACAGTTCGAAAGTCACAAATTAAAAAGTGCGTTTGAAAGAGTGATGATGTATATTCAAAAAAAAAGTACCACGAATGCCAAAGTGAAATGTCAGAGACATCGACTCTCAAATTTAGTATTTGAAGAAATCAAATGATTTCAGTCATGAAACCAATGTAGCACAGACAGCTCGAAATGTCAATGGCGTGTTTGGCGAATACGTGGCTAATGAACGCATAGTACGTCAATGGTTTGAGAGACGTTCCGTTCTGTCGATTTTCATCTTGAAAATGAACCACTTGGACGACCTGAGACCAAGGTGGATTATGACAAACTGAAAGCTGTAGTGGAAACGGATATATTTTAAATTACGCGTGAATTGGCAGCAAGATTTGACGTTATTATTCTATCAATATGAAAACATTTGAAACAAATCGACAAGAAGCTAAAGAGATAGATTCTGCACGAACTAAACGAGCGTCAGAAGAGAAATCATCTCAAAGTTTGCCTTTCTTTGCTGTTACTACATAAAGACTACATCGTAACTATTGCAACGTAAGATGAAAAATCGATTCTTTTCGACAATTGCAAGAGTGTGGCATAATGGTTGGATAAAGATGCCAAAATATAGTTCGAAACCGAATATTCACTATAAAAAGCTAATGATATCTGTTTGGTGGTCGAGTGTTGGTATTATCCACTATAGCTTCATAAAACCTGGTCAATCGATTACAGCAGATATCTACCGCAACTAATTGAACGAAATGATTAGAGACTGTGCGATTAAGCAGCCAAGATTAGTCAATAGAAACAGGCCAATCTTCTTGCAAGACAACGCTCGACCACACAACGTCGCACGAACAATGCTGCTCAAACTACAGGAGCTGGAAACTTTCTGTTACCCACCATATTTATCAGACCTCGCACCAACTAATTTCTTCCAAACATTAAACTACTTCTTACGAGGAAAAATATTAAATTCTCAACAAGTTGTAGAAAACACCTTTCACGATTTCATTGCGACACGCTTTTCAGGCTTCTTCGCTGCCGTGAAAAACAAGCTATCGTTATGATAACAAAACTGTGATAATCTTTCGATAATTGAGGCGCATGTTTTGATTAATTCTGTTTCTTATTTGATATATAATGAACCAAACTTTTGCTTCAAAATCGGACATTTCATTTAATAATCTATAAATAAAATAAATATGTTAAAAATTTCTTATTTATTTATATATGATAAATGTTTAAGCGTGTCAAAATATATGCCAAATATGTATTTATATACATGAAAAAATAAAAAGTAAGTTGCTCGACATAGCCTCGATCTTCTTACTACTGTTACAAGTCTATTATTTAAAACTATTATTTAGAAAGTGCATTGGATATAGGTCTATTTATTTTTTTATGTCTATTCGTGCAAGAAGATCAAAATTGATGAGACATTCACAGTGTCCTCTCCTTGTAAGACTATATAACAAAAATATTATAAGTTATGGGCACATCATGTACTGTTCATCGCGGTCGCTAAAGAAAATGGTGCCTATATCATGTGATTCAGATAGTCAATCAAATCCATGTGTTCATAATAATGTTTTTCTATTTATATCTACAATTCTAGTTCGAATTAGCATTCGAAGCTTCGAAATTAACAAAAATGTTAGAAGTGCCGACTCGCATACTCACTTCCGGATAGCCTCGGTGCGGCTGAAGTTCCTCCTTAATCTTGGTCGTTGCGTCGCCGAGGTGCTTGCCGAAGAGCTGCTGATCTGAATGACCGGACGCGGCGCATTCGGCACGGAAACGCTTCTGGAGATACCAGTCTGGCTTCCGGTGCTGGAAGTGGCCGTCGACGACATCGGTGCTGTCGCCGAGGTCGCCGTCGTTACCGGTATTGCTGTCGCCGTAGCGGTGGACGTTGCGACACCCATCGGGTACATGTTAACGCTTTGGGTCGCATCGCCCTCACCAATTGTCGACGACACTGTGGAGGTGGTGCCGGTGGTGCCGGAACTCGGCGATGGTTGCCTGAAAATGAAGAACGGAGAAACGTTATTTTCGTGCGGCTGCAGTGAAAGTGAAATTACCGGAAGACATTGCAGTGGCAATTTCGACTGTTTAATCCGCGAAGTGTGCACTCCAGCTATTCATCACCGAACTCGCGTAAGTCCGAAAAGGAAAATTCGCGTTACGAATGGCTGGACGTTTGCTCTTTTCTATGAATATAAGCTGAGGAATTACGGGTAATTCAGTGATTCGGAGATATAAGGAACATTTGTGCGTTAAAAATAAACATCAGCGATCCTACGTTTTTGAGTACATGCAAAATAAAATTTTTACAAACCCCAAATGAAAGGACGATCGTTACGTACTATATACGGCAATGATCTGAGGTAATTTTATCATTAATAAAATTTGTTGTTCTCGTTTAGCACAACCCAGAACAACTAGAGAAAATTCGAAAATGTTAAATTTTTATTTTATCCTCACCATTTTTTGCCAATTTTTTTTGCAAATCCTGCAATTTCCGACACATTTATGAGTGGTTTCCCGTTGTACTCGATTAGCACAACTCAGCACAACTCGGGAAATTTAATTACCTATCACGATTCAAAAGTTAAGAATAAATATTGCATTTGAAATTGGACATTTTTATCTTTTTCTCTCTTAAACAGAAAGAGATAGAGTTATAATCTGTACGGCATAACGTATAGTAGCCGAGATTCTAATCAGCACAATTGTTGTTTTTACAAAAAAAATAAAACAAAATGGCGGTACTGCAAAAAAATTGATTTTTTAATTTTCCTCTTTGTTTTTTGAGGTAATCGATTTCTTCTTGTGGCACAACGTACCACAAACTTAGCACAACTCGGCACAATTTCGTTTTTTCTTGATTTACAAAATAGCGGTGCTAACTTCACACATATGCTAATCGCGTTTTTTTTCCGCTTAGATTGAAAACTCTGTCGTTGTCTTGGGAACTGCAGCAAAGGAGAGAAATAAATTCTCAGGCAGCGTCCGCGCATGTGCGCTCCTAGCCGATGTTCCTGCTTCAAAACAAATTGAACACGTATGTCCAAGCCGCGATCTTCCTCACGATTCTCGTTTTAAATAATGTCCTTGATCATTGAAATCAATACATTATTGTCTTATATTAATCTTTTATCATTATAGCGTTTCCACCTTATAAATAGCTTTGT
The DNA here is from genome assembly GCF_001313825.1 of Dinoponera quadriceps. NCBI lineage: Eukaryota > Metazoa > Arthropoda > Insecta > Hymenoptera > Formicidae > Dinoponera > Dinoponera quadriceps. The sequence continues at coordinate 469,717 of NW_014555734.1, forward strand.
CTACTGAATATATAGTATCTGTACATTTTTCGAATTTTCCTCTAGAATCCCTCCCAACCAGAACAATTTATAACGATAAAAAAATGTTTGATTTTCGAAAAAGGAGGCCAGCGAAAAAAATGGTTTTTCCGTTTTATTCAAGAACCGTTTAGAATAAAATAATATCGTCTTAAAACAATGTGGTACAAAAGTAGAATAATTTAGAACAACTTTGAAAATGATATTTTTCCAAAAAGGTAGGCTAATTTTATACACTCATACAGTGATCCGATAGGCAAAGTTATTTATAAGATAGGACAACTATGGTGCTAAAAGGCTAATATAAGACGGTGACAAAAATATATTAATGTCAATGATTAAAGACATTAACTTCGTCGGGAATCGCGAGGAAACTCGCGACTCTGTGGACGCAGGTGTTCAGTTTGTTTTGAAGCCGGCCAGTTTCACACATGCGGATACTACGTGAGAGTTTATTTCTCACTCTCTTCTGCCGTAGTTCCCAAGACAAAGATAGAGCTCCCGCTTTTAGCTGAAAAGAAACGCGATCGGCAGTTTGGGGAATTGTTAGCCCCACAGTTGAACGTTTTCACAGAAATAAACCGATCGTCTATGTGTGCATAAATGAAGAGGAAAAAACGCAAACCAGGCGGCTCCCGAAATCGCACTACTATTCAAACCGATACAGTAAGCAATCTATTAGCTGTCTGATAACAGATTGGTGACAGATTCGAGCAGAATCTAAGAAATTATTCAAAGTATTGTTCGGGAGCTACAACCTACTACTTTTCCCAGTTTTCGGGTAATACATCAATTCCGCGATAGAAAAATTCAAGTTCTTTCGAGACGACCCAATCATCGAGTAATTTTTTGATATCTTCGAAAGAACTGAAGTGTTGCTCAGAAAGGTCATGCTACATCGACCGAAACCTATGGTAATCTGAAGGAGCAACGTCTGGGCGGGTGGGGTAAGACATCCCATCCATGTACCTTCAACATTTCCTACACTGGTGTTGCAACATGTGGTCTAGCATTGTTATGGAGAAGAATAATTTTGTCATGTCTTTTGGCGTATTGCGGACATTTTTCTTTAAGTGCTCGATTCAAATTGAATAATTATCGTCGGTAGCGTTCAGCATTGATGGTTTGACTCAGTTGTAGCAGCTCATAATACACTACACCGACTTGATCCCACCAAATGCACAGCATGACCATCTTTCCATGAATATTCTGTTTTGGTGTTAATGTTGATGGTTCACCGGGACGCACCAATGACTTCTTGCTCTTAGGATTGTCGTAATAAATCCATTTTCCATCACCAGTCACAATTTGATGTATAAACCACTTCCGTTTTTATCTTTGAAGCAGCAATTCACAAATGGTTTAACGTTTCGCACTATCTCTTTCTCTCAATTCATGTGGGATCTAGTTTCCTAGCTTCTGGATCATTCCCATTGCTTTTAAACGTTTACAAACGGTTGATTCATCGATATTTAGTGTTTCCGATAACTCTTTGAGCGCCTGACATGAATCTTCTTCCAGTAATACCTCCAATTCTCCATCTTCAAACTTTTTTGTCTGACCAGGGCGCTCTTTATCATTCACGTCAAAATCGTTGTCTTTGAATCGTCTAAAATAATCTCTGCAAATTGTTTCAGATAGAGCATGCTCCTCATAAGTTTCCACTAGTAAACAATGACTTTTAGCAGTAGATTTCTTAACACATTGTTGACCGATCATGAGTTAACTCGTGTCTTCCTGCTCAAACGTTGCTGACCGGGCACGAGTAAACTCGTAATCGATGCAAGATATATTTGCGCGATCGAAACAAGATACATTTGCAAAACCTGTTGTGTACCATTACACGTAGGTGATTGCTACACTGTTTATCATACCAAAAAGAAATATTAAAAGTTAAATATTAAATCAAATTTATTGAAGTTTATTTATGTTGTTTCACTTCCACATCCAATTACGAAATAATAGCCGGTGACATGAAATAAATTTTAAGTAAAATTGCCAGTCAACAATGTGTCAAAAAAGTACTAGTAACTTTGGTTTAAAATTGATTTTTAAATAAAAACGTTATGATAATTATTAAAAAACAATTTTTTTAATAATACCTAAAATGCATCCTATTTTACAATTTTTAAAAAATTCGTAAAAATTTATTTTCAAGTAAAAAAAGTTATGATAATTATTAAAAAACATATTTTTTTCCAATAATACCTAAAATGCGTCCTATTTTACAATTTCTGAAAGTTTGACAAACATTGCTTCATCAATAAAAATGTTATGACGATTTTAGTAACGTGCAAGTTTGCCCAAAAACGTGCGGTCCCAGGCGTATGTCTCACAGATTTCTTAGCGGTCCGCAATGTGTCAAGATGAAACCAGAAAAGTAATGCTTCCCGCAAATACTCTTTTTTGGCACAAAACCTGACATCTTCAATGCAATAAAAAATCGTGTTCTTTGCACTATGATCTAATGTCACACATTGATTATTAAAACCTATCAATTAATGTTGTAGATATGTATAAATATGCAACATAAAAGATTAGAAATAATATAAGCTTGAGATATCAACTTGTGATTGCAATAGTATACAATGATAAACAACAGCTCGCTGTAATTGTTTTAATGCGATTAATAAAAGCAGAGGTAGCAAATGAGATATAAAATCTACTTGCTTTCAATAATGTGGAATGTAAATATCATATGAAATGGTTATTGCAATAGTATGCAATGACATATAAGAGTTTATTATCATATATAAAAATATTATGAAATTATTTAAAGTGATGGTAATAATTCAAACATGAAATCTGCTTGCTTTGAATAATATAATATAAAGGAGCATTTTGCATGATGTGAACTGGTTATTACAACAGTAGGCAATGACATGTAGGAACTCGCTGTCATGTATGGAGATATTTCAAAATTATTGAAAGCGAAGCAATAAATAATTCAGATATGAAATCTGCTTGCTTTCAATAATATAGAGTGCCAGGAATATCTAGAATGATGTGAATTGGTTATTGCAATAACAGACAATTACACATAATAGCTTGCTCTTATGTATGGAGATATTATAAGACTATTGAAAGTAGAAGTAGTAATTCAGATATGAAATCTACTTGTTTTCATTACTACATCATTTTGTTTAACGTGAACTATTTATTATAAAAATATATTTTCACAAAGGACTCCGCTGTGATGTATAAAGTACTTATAAGATCACAACAAAATATTTATTTACACAGTTTAAAATTAATCCGTTACATAAAAAAAAGCAAAGTCTTCATGTGGTACTTATTTTAATGCAAGTATCGTCGTTAATCTCTTTTACAATACTACATAACATTTAGAAGGCAAAATATTGTATAATAATATGCCACATATAATTTCTAACATTTGTAAATGCCGAATATATTGTAATCGCTTTGCAAAATGCAGGAATTATAAAGTTGTAGAATGTGATATTTATTATAAATATTAATTATTATGTACATATTCACCTATATTTTTATAGGTCAGTGCATGGTTAGCTGAGATTAAGTCACCTCGAAATGACAGATTTGCTAACCCTAAATCGTAAACACGTTTCTTTGCTTCTATATGGTATCGGTATAGCAGTATTATCAAAACTGTATCAAAAACTGCATTACCGATTATTTTAGTTCCTTTTGAGTGGCGCGCTGATCCCGTCAGAGTTCGGGATTGTCTCCAATAGCCTTCAGCCTACAATAAGCGGAGCAATGAAATTCCAGCGTTCGCTGGATTCCGATTGTTCGGCACCCACGGTATCCGAACGTGAAAGAACGATACTCTAAACACTAAATATCGAGGCGACTAGCCTCGTCAATAAACGACTCGGCTCTACGCAGGTTCGCGGTAGTACAATAAAAAAAAGCAACCTTACCGATTCGGCGTCGGCATTCGTGGTAACGCGGCTGCGATCGAGACGCAAAAGTACACGAAGGATTTACCTTCGAATCTGCATCGACCGCGATCCTCCTTATATAACACGCGGAGTGACGCGGATCAATTATCTCATGATAGGACGTCACGCGTCGCGATGTTTTCGAAACGTGACCAGGCGCCGTAACGCATGTTAAGTTTCGCATCGCCGTCTTAATTCTCCGGATATCCTTTCTCGAATCCTTTCGCCTACGGGGATCCTCGATGAGCGATCCCTCGGATCATCTTCTTCTCCTTTTCGGAGTTCTCTTGAGCCTTTTTCCGGCTTTTCTTTCGCGAAGCCAGCTTTACAACATGCGCGCCCTTTCGAAAAAATAGCAGCAGATGTTCTCGGCGACGCTCCTGCACGGCCATCGTTGCGCGCGCCGCTTCGCAGCTCATAAGCGGTCGCAGGATTCGCTGCTCCCTTTATGGCGTCTTGCCGAATACTGATTATTTTTCCATTCTCCACATCCGTCGGCGCGGTCCATGTACTCCTTCCGACTCTCGCAAGTACGGTGAAGTGCCAATTACAAAAATAAAAGAATCTTAATACTAGATTTTAATTCTGTAATCAATCCTTTCCCATAGATCTGTAGCGACGCCTTCCGGTGTCTTATATCTTCCTTTTACCACCATTGAATTTCGTTCGCTTATCAATCAATGCTCTTGGCTTGAATAGTAAGTAGGGTTAAAAATTGCCGAGAAAGTGAAGCGCAGACGAAAAGATAAGCAGACAAACAGATAGATGAACGTGGCTTATTAATAAAGTTATAATTTTACGGAATTCTTGAAACCGTCGAGTCGATCCTTCAGATCATCCAAAATTGTTATTTTCTGCTATATGTACCTTGGGTAACAAGAGAGCTGAGTTCGGTCTCCCGCGGTGTTAACGACCTCGGCGATTGACCCACGTAATCTGACCCAGAGTCCGCTTCGCATGCGCTCGCGTCGCTTTGACTGTTTTCGGCGTACCGCGTCGACATCGTGCTCACACCGTTCGATACTTGGACACTCACCTCGGATACTCGTCAGTGTTCGTTCGACCAGCGGGCGACGAAGGGAAAGAATGATAGTCTTCTCGAAAAAAATTTTCCAGACGATACTATTCGAGTGTTTCCGACAATGTGGAATGATATGGTCAGATTAATGGCTTGTGATGTTTTGTGGGGATTCCAAAAAGACTTTGGTATAGTGTTTGAGGATCTATATGATGATTCTGATTGTGTTGAATGTTGCAAAAAAAAACTTTTGAAGTTTGGCTTTCTTTAAAAAACTTTTTAAGAGATGCTAAAATTGAAAGATTTTTGATAATATGATTAACCCGAGAATAATCACCTAGCATCATTTCATACTCCAGCGGTCAGAAAATTCTCGAGAAAGTGAAGTCACGTCACAGAGGATTTTTTTTACTAATCGGGAACCAATATGTATCTTTCATTTGGACATTTAGAGACCTAATCTGTGCAACAAGAACAGGCTGTGACTCGTCTTATTCATAGTATAAATTCTTAAAAACACATTGAGGTAACGACTGCAGGTGATCGTTTATGTTATAAAATTAGTCAAGTATAGCAAAAATTCGTATTATGAAGATGACAATAAGTTTGAATGAAGTTACATGTACCCAAACCCACTAAACATTAAGCAATATTTATATTACATCTGATACTAACTGATAAAAATGTCCAGAAAAACAGACAAAAGTGCTATCATTAAATATCTTATATTCATATTTATTGTTTGTAATTAATATATATAATTAACATTAACATTTATTATAAATGAAATGAATATCTTAAATTATACTTTTATTTAATGTTAACCAAAAGAAAAATCTATATTCTTAAAAAATTATAACTTTTTTTTGTTTAAAAATATTGATTATGTTAAATATTATTTATATTTATGCTATATATATTTATATAATACAATGAAGAAATATAAAAATTAATAATTTTTTACAATCCTAAATCAATATTGATAACTTTGTAGGACGGCGATATAGCCTTACTTTGCATTCTTATAAAATGAATGTTTTTAAATATATTTTGAATCATTTTTAATAATCATTATTTACGAACCTTGAAATAACTTATTCCATCGAAAATGAACAATAAAACAGCCCTTTTTTAAATTGATATCTTCATTTGTCAGAAATACTGTCATAATAAACCACTTGATGTGCTTATTCCGATTTTTAAATATTTTTTGGTTTATGCTCATTTCTTCAAAGGAATAACGAGTAAATCTGTATTTATAACGTCCCTAAATAATAATAAATCAAAGAGCAATCGATAATATGCTATATTTTGTTAATAATAATGGTTTTTACGATGGTGGATCAAATATAAACGAGCCTTTTGCAAAAAACCATATATTTTTCAAAATTAATTCTAATTTACATTTTTCTTATTTTTCTGCATAGTCCCCCATCTTATTTATACACTTCCTCCAACGGTCTGGTAATTTTTTAATCCCGGTATCATAAAAAGTTCGCGGACGTGTATCAAACCAATTGCACACGAACTGCTGCACCTCCTCGTTTGTTGTGAAGCGCTGTCCACCAAGAGATTCCTTGAGTGACCCAAACATATGGAAGTCGCATGGTGACAGGTCTGGGCTGTAGAGTGGATGTTCTAGGACAGCCCAGTTCATATCGGCCAATTTTTGCCAATTTCTGCATTCAGCAACTTTGGAACCCAACGAGCCGACACTTTTCGAAATTCCTCTCAGGAACTTCAGATCAGCTATGGAAGTATTCGTAATGATTGATTGCATACTTCCATAGCTAATCTGAAGTTCCTGAGAGATTTCAAGAATAGTTAAATGCCGATCGCCTTCGATGAGCCTTCTCGAACAGTCTCGGTGTTTTGCGCTGTAATACCTGTGCGGGGACGGCGCGGGTGGACAATGTTTTCAACACACTCCCGTCCTTTTTTAAATTCGTTACATCACTGCTTCACCCGAGCCCATGAAACGGTTCTTTCCCCGAACTGTGGGAGTAAACGTCGCCGAATTTCAGCAGCATTTACATTTTCGTTGACGAGAAACTTAATAACACGTTGTGCAACTGCGGAGTGTACCTCTTTTTCGCTCATCGCGATTGCTGCTGAGAGTAAGAAGCACGTGGTGCGCCAACGTTATTACTGTCTTCCATATGACCCCTCCACTTACCAAAACGTTGTAGACCGCTCACGCCGCCGATAGGCGCGCAATTTAAAAAGTCTCGTTTATATTTAATCCACCCTCGTAATTGGGGTCAAAATGATCTTAGGAGATTTGCGTAAAAAAAAAATAAGATGACTATTCCCGAGTTAATGAATGGTTGACGATTTTTCTTGAGGACATTGGAGATTCATTTTGAAAAAAAGCATGCGTATATTAATTCAGTTGTAATTAATCATATAATAATCTCTCGTAAAAATTTTTCCAATTATTTTAATAAACTTAATAGTGATATTTAATCAAAGCATATGGTAATTTCTTAAGTTTCAAGGTAATATGCGAAATATATATGAAGAAATATATTATAAAGCTTCGGTAACCGAGAAGCAAACGGTTGTTTGTAAAAATTACGAAGTACGGAACAAATAATGATTCTTAGTCGGAAATCATGGGAATAAAAATCATAGGGCCATAAAAAATGTCCATGTGGTGAGCAATCGGTTTTGCAAAAGATCGACTAGTGTTACGTGAAGAATAACGATAACGTGAAGAATAATGAGTAATTTTCCAAAGCCGAATCCATCCTGTTAAATTATCGCGCATTTAAGTGTTCCACTAACGGTCGCATAGCATTAGTTTCTCATATACGAGATCCATTGTGAACATCAAGCATTCATAATAAATGCGTTGCCATTAATTAATATAATGCTAGTGGCAATTCGCCGTTATACCGCTCGCGCTCCATATCGATTCTAATTTCCAAAACGCATTCAATTTGGAACGTTGTTTAGCTTAACACAGTTTGCGCAACATCGTGCACATTTCTGCGGTAAAACTCGAATTCACAATTGTGCGACCGAAAATGCACCGACACGTTACAGTTATTGTCATATAATATGTTTTACTTCTCTCTATGAAACAACGACATCGGTCGTGTCTATCAAAATGATATTAAACCAAGAAATGTCGTTTGCACGCTCTCGCATATAGCAGATGTCAACTATATTTACAAACTTCGAAGCACAACCTCAAAGATTCAAAAGCAAAAAAATGCAGACGACATTTCAAATTTAAAGATATTCTTCGAACTTATTGTGCGAACTTTGAATAGTGAAATTCGTTACTTAATTAAGGAATTCCTGAAGCTACGAATTTCAAATTTCTCACTTATAATCCTCAAATAGTGATATGCGATTTCACGATTTAAAATTACAGTGTATTAGAATCCAGTATCTTAAATTCAGGGAAAGTTAAAGTTTCGAAAAAGTAATACTCAAAAAATTCACTGGCTAATGATTCATGCATTAAAAAAATATTTATTAAAACCAAACAAATTTCATTTGATTAAAAAAATTATTGATTTCAATACTCTTAGCTAAATAATTTAGTGAAATTAATATATTTTACTGATTAAAAAAAATGTTTCTTACTTCCAGAAAAATATTTATTGAAAGGAAAAAATGTAATATTAATATATATTGGGGGTACCCATAATATCGGTTTTACGACTTTTTACTGTAAAAGTAAATAATTTCTTCTAAATGTAAAAAGTATGTTTAAAAAAATATTTACTTATATAAATTATATTATATAATTATATTATAATTATATAATTATAAAATAATATAATATAATATAATAATATTACAATATAATATAATATTATATTATATTAAATATTTACTTGTTCGAGATTCGTTAGAATATTCTATAAGATTCCAAAATTGCCAGACTTCACGCTCGTGGTGCGTAATCACATATCGCGGGATACATCCCATTTTCACCGAAATATTGCGTACCGCCGTCCTCATGCGCGTAACATGTGTGACAACACATGCGAGCGAATCACTACATGACACGCGGAAGCGAGCCACGCTGCGATCTCCTGATCGATGTACGACTTTGTTCTAAGAACTTTAAAAGCTCATTCGTTAGCCGCGGTCATACGAATCACGAATCAGGACACGCCAGTGCCAATACCAATAGAACGTCTACGACAGCATCACAGAGCGTTAGTCAGTTGCGACCGTCAGCAAGGATACCACCACAGACATAATAAGAATAGATCGAGCGTGTCCTCTAGTAAGTAGTGAAAATCAGATAGAAAGAGATTGTGATGAATGCCATGTAGCTTTCTCTCTTTAACGAGGAAAGAGTAAGGTAAGAAAGAGGAGTGCAAAAAAGAATGGGAAAACAGTTGAACACTCGATCGTCTACATACTCGAAAAGATGCGTTTAGGTATCTCCCTATTCTTTCTTATACTTCTTTTTCTTACGCCCCACTTTCTCCTCATTATAAAGAGAAAGCTACACGGCACCTTTATTGCCCGTCTCTTTCTATCTGATCTTCAGTTTTCGTGGCTCACGCTCAGTCTATTCTTACTATATTATTATATATATATGCCGGCTTAGAACGTCTTCCGACGCTGTCCGACGCCTAACTTCCACCTCTCTCTGCTTTCGCAAACATCTGGTGATAGATTCTTATTACTCATGGATTTGCATATGGTTTTCTGCCATTCCAGTTTGGATCTTTCCCTTCTACGTCGTCCAGATGGTTGCCACTCTAACACTTTCTTGGGTAGTCTTGTTTCTGACATGCGCTTTACGTAACCATACCATATCAATTGTCTGCGAGTCGTCCAAGATACTCCCTTCTATACCCAATCGCTGTTTGATTACCTCATTCCTGCGTAAGAAAATCTTTAATGAGGTAGAAAAAAATAGTTTACATGACTTCCATAATATTTCTGCTTTTAACCCAAGTGCAACCTAATACGCTTATTCGACAATTTTAAATAACTTTCATTTTAAAAAAAACTATCTTTTAAAATATTATTTGAACAAAATTTTGATATACAAAAAATTGCTTCGTTTGGTATCAAGAATTTTCTGATGAACTTCGTATCGATTATTTTAGGACACCCTGTATAACATAAGAAATATGTTATTAGTATAAAAAATATAAGAGGTAACAAAAGTTACATAAAAGAGTAACAAACATTACATAAAATGACTATCATCATAGTCGTTTAGGCTCAGTGTCTGTCGCTTGATCATCGAGGTCAAGGGATATTGACCATTAAGATCGATGGGTGACCACCTGGCCGCTGATCAATATTGTATCCACGATACGGAAAAAACAACCGAAATGTGGAAATAGTTTTCGCAGTTACTGGCAAGTAGTCAGACTGCTTCTTCCTTATTGACAATGTTTCTTGAATGTTATGCAACGTTGTTATATTGTTTTATTGCAATATTTCTGAAGACGGATATTTTGACGTTATTATAACCTTGTGGCAACATCGCAATAACATATTTCGCAACACATATGGAATATTATGTTATAGTTCGTGTAATATCTATGCAATGTTCTTGCAATCTTTCTATGCTATATAGACGACTTCGTCAAAATTTAATTTTGTAACTTCCGATGACTAAATAGACTATCGAAAATGCTGAATAATTAATGAGGTTATTAAACATAATAGTAATTCCGTATATAAAAGCTCCTCGAATATCATCTGATATCGTTCTTCTCCTACTCGTTGGCCGGCGATTTGTCTCGCGATAGATTGAATCGATCGATCGTAATCTCCGATCTCGGGCCGCAATCATGCGAAAACGCGATTTTCGTGGCAGGACTTGTGGCCATATTCCGCAGGATACCTTGCGACGCTCGCATAATTTCGCACGAACGGTATTCGATAATTAGTCAACGGACACCCGCGAGATTCTCGCAGGAATCGCGAATTCCCCTTCAACTTCCGGTATCTGCCACCACCATTCCTTTATGGATCGTTACGATGTTCCATCAGTTTCCCAAAATATATACAAGCCTATTATTCCGCCTGATTATCGTTTCTTTGTCTATTTTCCAAGCATTATTTATCAACTTTTACTTTGTGTGTGATACAAAATATTTTATCGGTGTCAATTTTTTGTGCAAATTTGGCACGTTGCTAACGTATTTAACTAATAACAAGAAGAAGAAAAGTTTTATCGATGTTGTCATTGCGTCGTTACGCAAGTTAAGTTTCTGCGAATCACTAAGTAGTTTTAAACCTAGTTGAATTTACACCACGTGTTATTCTTCTTCTTCTAACCTGTATTCTATTAAAGAATTAAAGTGCGTCTAATAATATGGCCAGGGATTTATAAGTATTATTTGTAATTTTTTATAAGCTGTTTATCCAACTTCTTTGTGATATGTGACAAAAATACAAGGGTTTCTAAAAGTTTTTCTGTTAAATACAAAAAATAAATATTTCGTATTTTTAATTTTATTAGCAATACATAATATATAGTTTTTATTTGTATAGTTCATTTGCCTTAAATATAACAAATAATACTTGATAAATTAAGTTTTCCTTAGGTATGACGTACATACTAGAGTAACTTTACTCGTTAAATATTTCAGAAATATTTGTTGCTGATATTAATCAAATTTTTTGTCATTCAGCCCTTGACATCAGAGTAACTTTCTTAGAATAATTTACTTGTATTTTTCGTCGAATAATCGCAAGTTATCCTTCAATTTTCTTTCCAACTTATCGCTCATTATTAAATGTGAATATAACGTTATTGAAATTATAATTTTTAATAATCAGATAATCTCGTGAACATTTGCCCGCGGAGATTATATTTAATTTTAATTTATTTCATCGTATATCCGTTTTCTTCGTGCAATATTCATGACGTATTATCTTACGTGTCGATTTTTCGCCACGACAGCTGAACCTGTCGGTTCATTCCTTATATCTCATTCCCTCTTTCCTTCTCGTTCCCTACAATTTTATAAAGTAAATGTAAAGATGCATTCGTCGATGAAATTTTAATACTATTAAAGTCCTTCTTCCTTCTACCCATGTTCGTCGCATGAGTTTCGAAGCTAAAATCAATAAACATCGGCTATGAAAATGAGCGCTTAGGACAATTTGGAAATAATTGTTTTGGCTTCACGATCATCGCTTCGATAATAGCAATAGGGTGATGACGAAAGTGTAGTTTACGAAAATACACAGGCGAATGAATTTATCCCGATACAAAATCAATCATTTTTCCCTTCTCCCTTTCTCCTCGAGCAAACTTACTACTAACAGATAGATAGTTCATTTTTCCCTTGTTTATTATGGATTTCGTATTTTTTATTTATTTATTAATTGTCAATACTTTAAAGTTTGTGCAAGTAGGTAATGAGATGTAACGAGAGAGCAATTCACGTTTGCAGGAGTTCGTGGAACGGAAGGCTATTTGCGAGTGTAACTACATTATTTTTTCGTGTTTCTACACTAGACAAGTAAAAGTGTCATTAGAACGATCAGAACGTGCAACCTTTAATTGCAGGTACGCTCTGTGACGCAGACATACTAGCATGACATACTTTCAATGTGTACAGTCGTAGATTTATGCGTTCACTGTTATGTTACTAAAATCTAACATGAATCTTATTCCGTAATATAACGTGAGTAATTCTTCAAAAGACCATAAAAAGATTTGTGTAATTAATCGATTAAAACGTCGTTGAATATGAACAAATTGTTATAAATAAAAATTAATCGAACGCTCGCTATTTTATTTAAAAGGAAAATGGGTTGAAAAATATGTTTTTTTATTTATTTATAAAAAATATGTTTTTTTATTTATTTATAAAAAAGATGTTATTTTATTTATTTATTTATTATAAACAAATAATCCATTATGCATATTTGTTTAGATATTATATCAAAGCAATTAATTTTATAAATTTTTTAATGTGTTTTCTCACGCTGAATCACGATTATTATTTGCTAAGACATAAATATCGTCTTGAAATATACTTCGTCACGTATCGGGTAAACATCAAACGATGAGTGTCAGAGGATATATCGTATGCGACTGATAAGATAAGACTTTCGATATGATATTGATTAAATGTTGGAATAAATTCTATGTGTTGGGTTGCAGTTTTGTATACGCGAAATTACTCGCAATGTTGTATCTAGCTGCATGTATTACTGGCTTCATCTTTATACTAATAGATACGTATATTGAATATGAGCTGTAAATAAAAAGCTGTGAATGAACTTCGCGAGAGAATTTACGAAACATTTAATAAAAATCACTGTACAAAATAAATAATATTTTTTTCGGCTGAATGAATATACTTCTTGCGGAAATGTGATTTTATATTTATATTTTTTACAACTTACACAAAACTCGCTTTTGCTGACATTTTTTAAATAAATTACATTTGTTTCAATATATGAAAATGTAAAAATGCATTTGTATGAATGCCAAAAATTTATATTAAAATATGTATGATATAAATGTATGTAAAACTTATATATTTTACCAGTCGTTAATTTATATATACATATCTCTTACCATATATTTTCAGAGTCCATATTCAAGCGAGAAATATTTCTATGCCTTATGATTTCTTCATTAATGTTACGTAAATCCTTCACTTACACGTACACTTTAACATCACTTTGTTCCATCATTTCATTGTTCATCACAGTTCACTCTTTATTGTTGAAAGATGAGGCAGATTTCGAGAGAGTTTTATTTTTGCGAAGAACATCCGAGGAATATTTTACGACAAGATGTTTCGCGAGCTAAGGCACGCTATGTACTGAACAGACGCATGCGTCATGCCGAGTTGTTGCGCTGCACGTGGCCACAGCAGCGGTGACTGTCAGCTGTTGGGCGTCAACAAGTCCCGCTAGAAACGGTTTCTGTTACCAGGATTCTGTTGCCAACAGTTTAAATAGTATTATGATCCATTCGACGGTGAAATCGACAGGTTATGAAATAGTTCATTCGAAAACACATTCGGAAAAACGCCAACTGCCGTTTTGCGATGTTGACAATAATTAACGTGAACAATCGATGACTCGTCATATTCGAGACCTATTTAGGGAATTTATAGAAATTTTGAGGAGTTTAACAGAAAGTTTATTCATTTGATTTAACAGAAAGAACTAAATACATAAAGCTGTATTTATTTAAAAAGAAATATACTTGCTAATGAATATATAAAAAATATAAAAAATAAGCTACAATATGTTAACTGCATTTGTAACATTCATGACGTTGTATAATTAAAATATAAGTTTCTGGTAAAATTAATATTTATAATATAATATAATATAATGTAATATTTATGGTATTTATAATTAATATGTACAACGACCGTGATAGGCACCAGCGACATTGAGCTGAGCGCTATTGATGGAACAAAAACTTGATGAATGATTTATTAAAAATAGACCAACAAGAAGAAAAAAGAAGGTAGAGCGTAAAGAAGGCAGGAAAAGAGAAGAAAAGAGAAGATAGTAAAAGATGAGAGGAAAAGAAAAGAAACCTAAGTTGAGTAGAACAAAGAAGGAAAGAAAAGACTGAAGAAATAAGAAATAGGTAGAAATCCCGTAAAAGAATAAGAAATGAATAGAACACAAGAATAAGAACAAACATGAGAGAAATATTACGGAAAGAGAAAAAATAAGAAGAAAAGAGAAGAAATAAGAGAAGTAGAAAAGAAAGAGCTAAAATAGGAGGAGAAAGGTGAAAAGAAGAGTGACGAGGAGTGGAGAACAGACGGAAAGACAGGGAAACAAAATAAACAAGAGTGTTGGTTAATGGGGATTTCTTACGCAGCTCATTCTGTAGAAAAAGGCATTATAATGCCAAGGCACAGATGTGAACATATAGTAGATGTAGATGGTGCGCTGTATAAATTGAAAGGCTACCACTTTCATAAGCTAAAGGCTTCCTTTCACCTGCCAAGCCGATTAGTACGTTTACTTACTGTAAATGTGCTAGCGATTGGTACAGTTATTTTTACAACGCGTCTGCTCGTGTTGTAAATCGAATGTAAAAATATGAAAACGTAAAAAGCAAGTCCGATTTTTTTTCTTTTAAATTAATATGACTTTATTTTAAATTAATATGACGCTTGAAAAAACGATGAAAAATGAAATAAATTTCAATAGTTTTAATATTCTTTTTCCTTGCAGTGAACTCTCATTCGAAAAATGTGACAGTCAAGTTATTCAAATTGGAACGACTTTTCATTTTTGTGGAGTTCTCCCACTCTGTGGAATGATGTTTTACTTGAACAATAGAGTGACTACTAAATCACTTGAATTGAAATGATTTTTCGTTCTTACGGATTGAGAAAGACTTTTATTTCGTACTGTGGAATGGATATTTTCATTTTCCACATTGAATCTAACAATAAAGGTTATAAATAAGATGATCGAGTTTTTCCAATTTGAATCTAACAATAAAGGTTATAAATAAGATGATCGAGTTTTACAGTAATTATCGTATCGCTGTTGTGTGATTTTTTTCAGCATTTTTTCTTACGTTTCAGAAAACGATATACTGAAGACCAAAATTATTTTGTTAGCAATATTATACTAGTATTGCATATACGCTGTATTTATAATACGGGTATTATAAAAATTTTGGTATAATACTAGTGTTCGATGTCAAATACCATTAAATACTATAATTTTGTATTATAGAAAAGTCACATTATATCGTACTACATATTTCGAATAAAATCTGCATAATATCGATATTATATCGATATTACTAATATTATGTTATTGAATGTAAATATGAAATCAATCAGATTCATAATATAATATGATATTTTACACCGTGTCTATCTGACAATGCATGATATTTTCTTTGTTACGTCCTTTTGTAAATTATGTAAATCCTCCTTCTGTAAATCATGGTTACATTACGAATCTGATTGATTTGATGACATTCAATAATATAATAATAATAACAACGATATAATACTAATATAATATAATATAATACCGATCCTTCATAGCACATCAATATCTCAATAAAGTTACAGTAACCTTAAATTGTGAGATGGTAATATTCCGTGGAGATTAATAAACCTGTTATTAATCTCCTAATAACATGAAAATATTCGTCTAAACTCATTTCATTACCATTCTAGGAATCTTGAACGTAACGTTGTATTAATATTCATACATACCAGTAACCTTATAATGCCGATAAAAAACGTAGCCAACTATTTGCTTACGGTTTGTTAACAATCAAGTACTAATTCCTTGCGAAGTGAAATTGTCTAATCTTGCGTCTACTATACCCTCATTCAACTCATGTTTTGGCGACAGAGTGTGCTGACAGGTATTGCAAGCAGATTGACAACAGAAACCGTGCAGAACCTGCTGCTAAACTGAGCGCAACAGGGTCTGCCACTAATGCCGAAAAAACAGGCAACCATTTGCTTCGATGTGCTTCTTCCGCGAACAACTTTTGTTGGATTTGACTCGTCTTGAAAGACCCATACAGTCGATTGCTATCTTGTTTCGGGCTCATATGCATAGATCCATGATTCGTCACCTGTGTAGATGTTATACACAGCCTTTGATGCACCTTGAACGTATTTTTTCAACATTTCCTTGCACCCATCAACACGAGTCTTCTTTTGAGCGTTTGTCAGATTATGCGGGATCCAACGCGAACAAATTTTTTTACGGACAAATGTTCATGCAATATCTTATTGATGCTTGTCATACTAATGCCCAAAGATGCCTCAATCTCACGGTATGTTACATGACGATCTTGCTTTATCAGTTCACGCACAGCATCGATATTTTCTGGCACAACAACCTATTTTGGACGACCTTCACGGAATTCGTCCTGGAGCGAACGTCGGCCACGATTGAATTCGTTATACCAGTTTTTTACAGTGCTGTAGAATGGTGCTTTCTCGCTGTATAAAGAATTAAGTTCATCGATGCACTCTTGTCTTGATAATCCACTTCGAAAGTTATGAAAAATAATCGCACAAAAATGTTCACGAGTTAATTCCATTTTTTGCCCGACATGAATTTTTCAATTCACTGTAAACAACACAAACCGCGCTCAAATGATAATGTGTTCTTATGTTCTTATGTTCAACAATGTCAAGTTTCCAATGACAACGTCAGATGGCGCCTGGCAACACTTACTGCTACCAAGGCCAGAAATATAAATAGCTACCTATGTATATTCTACCATGTGTAATCGAGGACAGAAATATCATCTTTTAGAGAAGAACATCAAATATTGTTTCATAATTATTCCCTTTTACAATATTTCTAAAGTCACGAATTATATTATATACATGTAAAATTATGATAATTTAATGGCCTCTCCCCTCTCCCCCTCTCACAGACATATTCTTTTTTGCAAGCTTGAGATTTATGAACTCTACTTTGACTTTTTGAATCTTTGAATTTCTGTCTATTTTTTCTTAGAGCCACTTTTCATAGTTTTGATTTTAAGAGAATCATACCAATATGGATTAAACGAGTATCTTGTGTTTACTACAGCGGGACGAAGGAATAGTTTCCAACTTCTATATTTTGAATTCAGTTCCAAAACTTCCAAGGAAGGTAAGGGTGAACTGCGAAAGAAAAAGCCTTGGAAAGCAATGAAATATTCTTGGGAGAATATTCCTTTACTTCTTTTAATGATAAATTTATTTTTCGAAGTAAAGATTATTGTTTACACTTGAAGAGAACAATAGAGAGAGAGAGAGAGAGAGAGAGCGAGAGAGAGAGAGAGAGTTGTGTTTCAACCATTTATTTATACAACAGCGCAATATTATATGCGTTTATGTAATTCTGGTGGTTAAACGTTGCGTATCAATAGAGCAGGCTTATCGATTTGTTACAATTTAGCTCATTAATGTGTCATCGAGGCTTTCATTATTGTAGACGATGACATACAAACGTGACTATTTGGATCTGTGTGAGCGGAAGTGACTGTATTCCCCGCTTCCCGAACGTGCTAGGACACATTTACGGACAAGATAATGGCAAAATAGCTAGCAGGAAATCCTGGAGGATTCTGGCTCATAATCACGAAAGTGACCACGGGATCCGTTGGGATCCGTTCTAGGACCATATTGCCAAGGATCAAAGTGCCGATTTGGTATTTATATATTTCTGATAACTCGCGAACGGTGATATCACATTGGTTATTTTCAATGCATAAAATTCAAATTTATGATGGATATTACGCAGTGAATATTTATTAAATCAATTTTTAAGTAAAGAGGAATGTCCAGTCCCTCGCAATAACTACTGTATAAAATAAAGTCGGGCCAACGAAGTGCGCGCGAGCGACATAAAACAACTGATACATTTTGTTTCAATTAGGGGTTTCGTTTAATCTTAAAATTTGTTGGATCAGAAACGCATTTATTAAAAAGAAACGATACATTATATTTCTATCAAAATATTGTCCACCATTTGCTACAACCTTTTCCCATCTTCCCGACAATAAGTGCATTCCATGATAGAAAAAAGACTTATCTTTAGAGGCAATCCATTTGTCGACGAATTTTTTTATTTTTTCAAAGTTTCGAAAGTTGTGTAGCTTGAAGCGCATGTTGCATTGAAATTGGAACAAGTAAAAATCAGACGGTGCAATGTCTGGAGAATATACAGAGTGGGGCAAGATTTCCCATCAAAGTTCCAATAACTTGTCTTTCACGGACTTTAGCGACATGTACCCTGATATTGTCATGTAAAAAAATCACTATACGTCTTTTGTTCGCGATTAGAAGTCGTTTGTTATCCAATGATTGTTTTAATTTGTTGAGAATAATGATCAGCTGTTATTTGGTTTTAGCAATATTCAATACATTCATAATCTTACCAAATACAGAGCATAATCTTGTTTCCATGAATAGCGTCAATGTTGATTATCTTGGATCTACCCATGATTGTTTTATCTAGCATTATAATATATCCACTTTTCATCGTCAATTACAGCTTGATACAAAAATTGGTTTTTTGTATCCCTTGAAAACAGTGAAACGTAAGTGTTTATAACGATTTCGGATAGAGAACTTGGACAACTGGATAAATGGATGTGGAATCCATTTTCTTTTCTTCCAAATCATTTCTATAACTTTTAAACGATTGAACATGATAGTTTGACCAGTATCCAATTGTTCTGCCAGTTCTTTAAGCGTTTGAGTCGAATTATCATTCAATAATGTATCTAATGACAACCCTCAAAATTAACCGAATACATTACCTGAAAGCGTATAGTTTTGTGTATGTAATCCAACATGTTATTCTGGAATAATATTTAAAAAGAAGAAGGAATAGACATTATAATATAATAATTATTCTCTCTCTCTCTCTCTCTCTCTCACACGTAATGATGGAGTAAGACTTTACCGCGATAATTTTTTTCACTGGAGAAACATTTTTCAAAAAATCTAAAATCTCTCGAAGCTAAAATCTCTAGAAGCGACATTTTGCATCGTAATGAACTCACATCGAAACAATCGTTTTGCGGTTGCATCGAAGACAGATCGCGTTGACAGTTTTGACATCGCGATCGTTAGGGGCTAACATGCGAGGGGGTAAGTATGAGAGAAATGAAGGGAAGGAAAGAGGGCGAATGAATGGGTGAAGGGAGGTGCAAGGGTAGGGAGAAAGGATAAAATCCTTAATTGAAACCGACACGCAGCGGCGGCCGATGTCAGGTTGCAATTTCGTACGACGGAGCCAGTTAAACTTGCGAGTACAATATAATTACCGAAGTTGCCAGTAGCACGTGAAACATCGTCGTTGCCGGTGCAAGACAATGCCCGGATGCTCCTCTTACGACTTCCGGGTAATTCGTCTACCCCCGTCCTGTCTGTATCTACCCCATCCCGCCATCTCTTGCTGCTATCACATCCCTTAGCGTCCACTCTCGACGCTCTGCGACTGCACCATACAAGAGTGATCCAGATTAATTTGAATAAAATTTGAATGAAAAGGTCCAGCACGGAAACAAGCAGGTGAACGGACGAACGGAAGGACCGCGCAAAGATCGATCGTGCGAAAATTGCGCTAGCTTTTACGACGAAATTCCATGGGAATTTTGCGGATTCAAATTAATGCAGTCGCGCCGTCAGCAACGAATATTCTGATATCTCGCCGACGTTAATTTTGCCTGTAGAATGCTGAAATAATTTTGTATGCGTCGCTACCTAAACGGTATCTGATAGTTTTAATATTCGCATGTGGTTAAGCAAAAATAATTATAATATTAAAAATAATAATAATAATCCTACGCAACATAAGAATATATTTGTGTAATTAATTAACGATGTTCTGGAACATGGTTGACGGTCTTCATATTTTTATTTTTCATTTTTCCGACATCACGTACACGTTATCACGGCAAACACGTAGAATTCTGAAATTGTTCTATTATGAGTGCGAGCTGCTAACTTGTTGCACAACATAACTTTCGAAACATGGATATTCCGTTTTGGTGTTGATGGACTTGGTTCACCTGGCATCACCCATGCTTTCGGACGTTTAGGGTTATCGTAGTATATCCATTTTTAATTGCCAGTCACGATACGGTGCAGAAAACTCTTCCTTTGTTGTCGTTGAAGCAGCATCTCGCACGTAACCAAACGTCTTTCCATGTCTCTCTCTTTCAATTTGTATGGCACTCAATTTCCTTCTTTTTGCACCATTCCCATTACGTGTAGACATTTTCCAACAGTGGATCAATTAACATTTAATTCTTTTGACAACTCATCGAGCAATCGACATGGATCTTCTTCGAGTAATGCTTGCAATCCAGCATCTTCAAATTTTTTCGGTGGACGTTCACGTTCTTTGTCACACACGTCGAAATCACTACTGTTGAATCGTCGAAACCATTCTTTACAAATAGTATTCGATGGAGCATATTCATTGTAAATATCTACGAGCAAACAATGTGTTTCCGTAGCACTTTGCTTTGAAATAAAATAATAGAGTAAAACTTCCTGCACATGTTGCTTTTTTGGAATAAATTCCAACATTTTCAACGCAAAAAAATTATTCTTGTTTACACTTCGAACAAATGCCAACTACTAGGGTGAAAAGCTTGAACACACACCTTTCACATATATGTATTGCCGTTTTATCAAACACATAAACAATGCTACTAACGACATCTCTTTACAATGGGCGGAAACTTATTCCTATGCCCAATGAAATCATTCCCAAATTTATAATAATTTATGATATATAATTACAAATACTAAAGTATAATTATAATTTAATAATAAACATAATCAGTATAAATTATTAGGAGTAATGTCGCTTTTTAATACTTATACAAAATTTTATTTTATTTAACATTAGTACTTTCAAAATTTCGCAATAAACACACTAAATGTCAATAAATTTAATTAGTATATAGGTTATGTAATAATAAATCATGTTCACGAACAAGGTGACGATGTATATTTAATCTGAAAAATACGACATTACGTGTGCGTGCGTGCGTGCGTGCGTGCGTGTGCCCCTAATAATTAATATATTAACTACCAAATATGTATTATTTCATAGTTCTCTTTTGACTTGAGAAAAGAATTTTTTATCCCATATGCCAGTTAGTATTGTGTTAATTTGCATAGGTTTTCTGTAAATTTATTTAAATAATAAATAGTTAATTAACATATTAAAGTAACACGCTGATCTTAAAATAATGTTGAGAATAAAGTTTCTTTTACTATCATTTTATAGTAATTAAGATGTATTAATAATTACAAATTATTATGATGATATTAAAATTATTGCAATGAATATTCAAATTTATATAATAATTTGATTTTAGCAAAAAAGAATTAGAAGAAACCAAATAAAAGAAATAAATGCCGAAGTTGCTAGCACTGCCTGATGCGGGGGAACAAATACTATTCTGTTTCAATCGTTCAGCAACCAGCGTGCAGTGTTATTCGTTTGACAAGTATGAATGAAGTAGATATGTATCCAAGCATAAAACAACGCATTATTATTAAATTTCTTACGAAAGAAAACGTGAAACTATCAGAAATTTGTAAAAGACTTAAATGACAGTTTGGTGAGGAAACGTTGTCAGATATAAGCGCCTATAAATGGCGTAAAGCTTTTAGAGATGGCCAAGAACGAATCGAGAATGAACCGCACTCTCGACGCCCGAAAACATCGACAACAAAAGAGGTGGCTAACAGAATTAACACACTTATTCAAAATGATCGTCGAATTACGGTGCGGGATATTGTTTCTACATTCAGTATCAGTGTTGGTAGTGCGCATAACTGTATCAGAAATCAGAAATCAACTTCATTATCGGAAAGTATGCGCACGTTGGATTTCACGAATACTAATGGACGAACACAAACAGACACGCTTGCAGATGGCTCATTCATTATTGGTACAATATGAAGAAAAGGAAGATGCCTTTTTATAGTCACTACTGATGAAATCTAGGTACACTATTTTACCCCAAAAACTAAAAGAGTATCAATGCAATAGCGACCTTCATCTCCAAAACTAAAGAAAGCAAAAACCATTTTTCCAGCAGAAAAATTATGGCTTCATTTTTTTGGGATATGAGAAACGTTTTACACATTGCTTTCTTAACAGAACAGCAGACTATAAACGCCAAATATTACTACAATTTATTGAAAGACCCAGTAAAAACAGCCATCCGAAACAAACGTAAAAATATCAGCATTCTGTTTGTTTATTAAAGGATAATGCGCGTCCTAATGTCACCGCTTATACGATAGCTACAATTCGAAAACTGAAATGGACTGCTCTTCCCCATTCGTTCTACCCGGACTTCGCCCCTTCTGACTTCTATGTGTTTAGGTCCTTAAAAGAGTTTCTAAGGAAGAAAAAGTTTCGTTCGAGAAGAATTTTTTTCTCAAGAAATACGGAAGCTGTCGGAAAGATGGCGCCAGTGCATTGAAAAAGAGACTATATTGGAAACAGATAGTATGTAAATTATTTCTTTTATGTTACTTTTTAAATAAATAATTACGTTATAATTTTAATTGAAACACTCGTACAAATTCAATTCGTACAGACTCACGCTCGTTATGATTGAATACAAGTATAAATTTACGTATTGACACAAAATACGTGTTGGATTCGCCAAAATCAGATAAGAAGGATCTAAAATCTTTCCCAACAAGCTCTCTCTCTCTCTCTCTCTCTCTCTCTTTTTAACTCTATCGTTTTCTAGAATATAAATATCAATAAGTACTCACCATGACGAAGTCTGCGCGGGTATTGTTGGTAGCGTCCCGGGTGGCAGGGACCTCCTCATTTGGCAGCAGGTTCTTCCGTTCGTGGACGTATCTCCGCAACAAGCGACCGGGTTCGCGCACACGTGACGACCAACGGTGACACCGACGCCAACAGTCGCCGTGGTAGTCGCGGCGCCGCCGACAGTGCCGGCAGTAGTAGCGAACTCGACCGTAGATGCGCGCACCTTAGGCCTCAACAATGGCGAAGTAGCGAAGGTCTCCCGCTGATTAGACGTCGTGCTGCTGGAGCTGCTAGAGCCAGGGCTGCCGCCGAGCCGGCTGGACGTGGCATACGCGAACCCACGAAAGCGGAAATGCGTTTGGTACGGATAACCGGCGGGCGGTGGTAGCCGATAATGATGGTGAAAGCCGAGATCGCGACGCATATACGGATCGCCGGGGTCGTTTGCAGGTACATATCGATCTGTCGGTGTGTGTACCGCGGGCGGCACGTACCTGTCCACGTACCTAGACAATTATAGAAAACGGGAACCTTTGAAGCATCAGTCTAATAAAGGATTACATAAGTAGATTGCGAGAGTTCGGTGTGAAATTCGAAAAACAGCTTCAGATCGAAAATAAATGTCTTCGTTGGGGATTTATTAAATTTAAACAAATAGTCCTGCACGTTCTCGCATAATATATTATAGAGATTTGTTCAAATTTGTAGGACTGTTTAAAATAATTTTAATGGCTTACAAGATGAGTCATTTTATAAATGTAGAATTGGAAAATATCTTGAAACGTGACAGAAAATGTGATGGATAACAATAATCTAATAACAATAGTGAATACTTTGAACATAACATGTTTTATTATTCTTAATAAAAAAATATAAGATCAATGATTACATAGGCCTACAAGGTTCAGATACAAGAAGCAGAGTAGTGACTTCCTACATAATTTTGATCGCTGAATCTGAATTCGTTAGCGAAAAATGTCTATCACGTCAGGGTTTTCAGATAAATAGTGTGATATGGGCCAAAAACAGTGATTTTTACCATTTTCAAAGCATTACTATAGTTGACCAAATTATGTTTTTAATATTCTCTCAACGGCTTCTTAAAGCGCTATTTTTTGTCTTAAAATTGCGATTTTTTTTTCGCTAAATTATGAAGGTTTGAAGATAGAAACTTTTTGACGATAAGACTATGCATTGCCGAAATGGTGAAAAATCGACAACTCGGTGAATTATTAAGTAATATTTTGAAAATTAGTATCCGCGAGTTGTTTGAGTCGCTGAACATGACTTTGACGTCAAAAAGTTTTTATCTACAAACCTTCATAACTTAGTGGAAAAAATCGTAGAGAAATAAAAATATCACAATTTTAAGACAAAAGATAGCGCTTTAAGATATCGCTGAGAGAATGTTAAAAACATAATTTGGTCAACCATAGTAACGCCTTGAAAATGGCAAAAATCACTGTTTTTGGCCCATATCACCCCATTTGTCTCAAGAACCTGACGTGATAGGCATTTTTCGCTGACGGATTTGGATTCAGCGACCAATTACGTAGGAAATCAATACTATTCTTCTTGTATCTTTAGGACTTTTAATTTTGTAATCCTGTGTTATTATTTACAGGCTCTTGAGTTTCCAATGAAGAATTCAAAGCCGGTAAAAACTATCACAAAATGATATGTGATTAATTAATTGCAGGAAGATAATAATGTCCGTCGAAATAACGCACATGCTAAGGAATTTTTCGGTCGTCTAATGTGCGCGATGTATTAGATGTACAAATTAGTTCGGTGCCTTTTTCCATAAAATTTAAAATTTATTTACAAAAAGTCAAATACAAGTTTAATGTTCGAAATATTTTCCGTTATTTTCTGTGACTTTATTTCATCTGTCAGGCGGCTGATAAATGCCCTCGCGGAAAAAACTTGGCGGTTTTGACTCAATAAAGTCATGAATGCTTTTTTAGACCTCGTCAACTTTTTTAAAATGCGTATCCACCAGATGATGTTGAAACGACTAAAGTAGGTGATAATTCGACAAGGCTAGATCTGACGAATAAGCTTCATGAGGAAGAATTTCTCAGTGTAATGTATTGGTGAAATCCTTCGTTTCTTTTGCGACATGTGGCCGTGCGTTATCATATAGCAGAATCACCTGCCTAATTCCAATGTCGGCAAAAGGTTTTACAAGTTTTATGGATCATAACACCTTCACCCAAAGCGGAACAAATCATTTCGATAGACTGGCAACGTTTTTATTCTATTGAAGTGCACAAAAGATGCAGTGTCTCAGATGTTTCTTTTCGAACATCGTGATAACTACCGTTTTCTGAAGTTATGTCGGCAAAGTCGCCAACTATTATAGTACTTCTTAAAGCTTAAGGTTGACTTTTTCAAATCACCATAGGACGGGAAAAAAATTTAAATTTGGACCTGAGTTACAGGATATTAAATTATAAGAACACCGAATTAATTTATACACCTAATAATAATTGATTTTTTATGTCTAATCGACCTTGTTTTCTGATTTTATTTAAAACTATATAAACTATATAAACTCTTTCCCTGAAAATTAATTTGACGTCTATACACAGTGTTGTGAAAAATATTGCCTCAGGCAAGAATCGAACTTGAACCATATTTCTCGGTTAAATGCGATAACTAATGTCATCATTATCGTTATTATATATTGATTGTTTCATCGAATATTATTATCTTTCCATAAAATTATTTACAATCATACAATCATTCTTTATTTTATTAATTATTTGCTGTCATCTTGTGGCGGTTCTCAATGACTTCAAATTCTTCATAAAAAGAGATATACAGCTAAAGACTTGACTAACTTTGCAAGCCCTTAATAGAATTAAGATCCACTTATTAGATATTGCCAGATCCAAAGATGAATTTAATTTTCATATTCTTAAATAATAACTAGCGTTGAGTCCCTCATATTAACTCTTTTTTATAAATTAATATATTTTCTTAAATTTAATTTTTATTTCCCTCTCTTCCTCAAAAGGAATTTATATTTTATAAAATCTGCCCTTACCTATCCGGATAGAGCACTTCCGGTGGCGGCTGAGGTATATATCGCTCGACAGGAGTATGCGCGGTTGGAGGCACATAACTCACGCTGGATGAACCGTAGGAACGATCGGTAGACGACGTTGCAACGGCGGTAGTGCAGGAGATGGGTGTTATGCGGCCGGTGAACCTGTCTTTGGGCTTCGGCAAGGACAGATATTTGTCGGCAACGCTGCGCGCTGGCGAGTAGCGATCAGCAGCAGCATGGAAGCGATCACTTCCGGTAGAGGTCTGAAATCGGTCGTTACTGCTTCCGGATGCGAAGTATCGGTCTTGGCCGTACTGATGATCACTTTGGTCACTGACAGAGTAGCGATCGTAGCTGCTTTGAACTGATTTCGAGACTAGGTACTTGTCAATGTTACTCTTCGTATTTTGGTAGCTACTACCGTTGCTGCCGCTGCCACCGCTGCCATTACCGCGGTGAACGCTCGGCGACGCTTCAGGTGATATTGACGCAAAACGATCGCTGGACGCTGATGATTGGGTGCCAGTAGTGGTCATGTAGGGAGAGTGATATCTGGTACCTAAGATTACAAGGATGAAATTCATAATTAATTACTCACGAAAGGACTAATCGCGCAGTGAAGACTTGTCGAGACATGAAACACCATCATTTATCGATGTTAAATGATATTTCTATACAATTTAATATCTCGATTATATAACGCAATATGTAAAAGAAATTTATTTCACGTAGACATCAACGTCCAAGCTCGTACAATTTATAATATTTCTTATTTGATTTTAAACAACGAATCCTCAACTTTTTTCTTTATGACAATATCTTTATATATATATATAAAATATACATATATATATATTGTGACGATGCAAATTTTCGCTCGTCACTCAGGCTGTGGCCTGGCCGAGGAGGAGCCCGAGGCTTCTCGTAAGAGAAGGCGGCCGAGTTACCGATTTTTGGTCCCGTGCGCCGTTTGCGCACGAAGACCTTCGCCCGGACGGAGGGTCGGCGACAGATAGCGGGATGGCCACCTGGCGTTAAAAAAGGCGTAAGGTCCCGCGACCCGGTCGCAGAGCAGGCAGGGAAAGATCCGGTGGAAAACGCGCCCGGGAACCCTGTAAACTACTGCGAACCTAATAGTTGCCGAATGCCGTCCCGGGGAAAGAACAAGCATAAACACACGTCGAGAGAGCAACAACAGACGCGAGGTCCCGCGAGCACCCTTGAGACGCGTGATCTGGCCGACAGCACCAATCGGGGGCCGCATCGCGCGGCGTGATAGATCCTTGCAGCGGCTGCCTCCTGCGTTACGTGACGAGTCCTGCTCGTCACTGTGCGGTCCGACGGCAAGCCTACCGGACGTCCGAGCGAGCGAGGGAGCGTGCGAGCGAACGCTGCCGTGTCGGGGACGAAGTCCAGAAGAGGAGAGGCGAGCTGCCGATGGTGAACGGGTGAGCGAAAACCATGTACAGCCGCGGGTAAAAGACTTAAAGTTGCGTGTAATTCTGAGTAGTTGCCGCCGCTTCTCGGCGGCATGGGCGCGGAAGGAGTACCGGGAAATAACTCGTTGGAGGTTCGTGGCGCCCGGAAGATAGGGTCGCACGGATTTACGAGGTCTAGGAGGCCACGTCGCAGGGCGACAAGGGCCGTGCTCGAGAGAGTCTCGAACGTAGAGATCCCGGAGACTCGGGTGAGGCTCGGTCGCCTTCTCAAGTCATAGGTCGCATAGTCAGCGTAGATTAGAGGTTCCGATTGCATGTGTCGGGGCGTGCGCGGTAGAAAAAGTATAATAGTACGTAGGGATTGCTTTCGGCGAACGGGTACGTCCGACAGTATCGAATCGGCCGGGAGCAGGAACTACTGTCGGGAAGGACCCGGCTGGCGCCCAACGAGGGGGATATATATATGTGTGTGAGTATATTTATTTATTTATTTAGATATATCGGTTTTATAACGTCTTTCGACGTTGTCCGATCCCTAAATGTATATACTTGTAGTGCGAACGCAGATTATACACAAGTATATGAGACCTATAGTTTAATGCCGATTCTAAGCGGCAGTTTAAGGTAGAATTTTCATGACCAAAATACTTTCGGTGTTTTGCCAGTTCATCGGAGAGAAGACACGAGCAGCGTATAAAAATATTTTGGTTCTATCGGGAGGCGAGAACCTGAGATCTCTGTTATAGCAGACCTCCGTCTACTATGCCACGCTCGTTCTCTTATATCAAGTTCTTATTCTCTTATATCAAGTTCTTATTCAATATCTTAATTAATATGTAAAAGTGCGCATTGAGAAAGAGAAAAAGTGATTGGTATTTGTAACTATATTACATAGCAAAATATAATTATAGTCGGAAAACTACTTTAATATAATAAATATAGTAAATATTATCATATCAATATAATATTATAGTATCAGTGATAATATAGCTTCATATTATATTACTATTACCCTTTTTTGTTAGAGTAATAAAACAATATGATTGGTATAAAAATAACTATCCTAGATAGCACATGATATCAATCGTACATACTATTTTCATACTAAATGTACTGTAGAAAAATGTAATATACTAAGAACATCCTTACAACATTTTTCGTAATATATCATATCTCATACATTTTCAAAACATACTCAGAACGTAGAAATTTAATACAACCGCTAGCGGACATTACATGGTAGCATCAAATGATATATATATATATCTATATATATATACGAAATGTTGTAGAAATATTCTCAATATTGTAAAAATCGGAGAAAAAATATACCGGAAGCTGGAATTTGCTGGCCTGGGACCTTCCGCTTTCTGGGCGACTGCTCTTACCACTGAGCTATCCAGACTGCTACGATACACTCTCTCTTTTCCTATTATGTTATTGTCAAGATGATCTTTTATTCCTCGTTTGATCACCTACAGCTCGGCCAGCCTGACAATACATTCGATTCCAAATGTCTTAACATGTATCCGTCATCTACGCTCACTGGCAATTACCGTAACTCCGGACTGTTACTGACTGTAACTGTGTTCCTTCAATGTAACACTAACACAGTCTCATACACGCTCACTCTGTTCTTCATCTAGAGTCATACTCCGAATTATTGCGTTCCGCGGACATTAACTCACTAATTTCAAATTCTCGCGGAATTTGAATAATTAGTTCGAACTTTTCCAAGGATACGCGAGCACACACTTTTGAACTATAAAGATCCTTGCACAATGTCAGGCAATAGGAGCAGAGAATAGCACAGACAATAGATTTCTAACCTATCGGAAACCGTGTATCAATCGCTGTGTTTTTATACACGGTTTCCAATAGGTTGGAAATCTATTGTCTATATTATTCTCTGTTCCTGTTGCTTGACATTGTGCAAGGACTTTAAAAATCGGAGAGAAAAGTATACCGAGAGCTGGAGCTTGCTCTCTAAGCCGGGAATCGAACCCGGGTCTTCCATTTGCCGGGCGACTACTCTTACCGCTGAGCGGTAAGCTCGGTCGAGCAACAGGAACCCTGGTTCTTGCTCCGATACACTCTCATCTTCTTATGTTATTGTCAAGATGATCCTTTATTCCTTGTTTGATCGCCTACAATATATTATATATATTATAGTATATATAGTATGAAGATAATACATATGAATGAGATATCATATGCTGTCTAAATTAATATATATTATATTAATATCCGTTGCTGTTGTTACATTTTCTTTAATAACAAATATATGATTATAATACTTTTTTTTATTAATATGCTTATAATATAAGAATATTTTATAAACATAATCCATTATGATATCATCACAGCTCATTGACATCAGAAATTCCTATTTAATCATTGAAGTCAATATGACCACGGTTAAGTTGGATAAGTAATCACTACAGAATCGAAACCATGCAGGGACACGTCACAGCATCGCAAAATATGATATATTATGTTTTTATTACTATTATATTATTATTATATTATTATTTTAAACAAAATAATAAACTATATTTTTTATAGGACATCTTAGATGTTCTTATAATATACTGTAGGATGTTCTCAGTATGTGTTGACAAGGGGAACTTGTCACAACTCTCTGACGTCGATTTATTTATCCTTGAAATATATTGTTAAATAGACAAATTTAGGAGATACGTATTTTTGTATACGTATATTTAAATTCAAATAAGATTTTAAGGAATGAAACAACCCTTCAAATGTAATTCGGCATAAACGTAGTGTTTTAAATTCCGCTGTTTCCTCTTCATTGCGTCACGCTATGGTTCAAGATTTCTCAAATAATTCTCCTTGTTTATTGTGCGACCTTGCGGAATATATTCGTAGCATACAAGTGGTGTGCACCTTCCTGGTCAATGAAAACAATGAGCGTTGCCTTCACGTTGTTCCGACTCTGGCGCGCTTTCTTAACTCTTCCCTCGTCGTCCATTGCGAAGATTGTACTTTTCATAGAGTCATTACCATAAATTTTACGGATCATACCGATTGTCTCAAAACACGTGTGGCCAAATTTTTTGCAAAATTTAATACAAATTCTCTACTCGACTCGCTCAGTTATTGTGAAATGCGACGCTCGTGGTTTTCGACGCTCACACAACTGTGTACTGTTGCCGATTGGACAACTGTTGGATCGTGCCGCTTGGTTGGGGTACTCCTCAAGGTCCCCCTTAAATACTGAATGCCTGTTGTTCACAATAGGATGCCCAAGGATAAAGATATACACAGAGGTTGGATACTTCTGGGACAGACCTTGTAATCATGTCGCATTTCTTATTCCAAGTTCGTGTTGTGTCATATCTCTTATCCAAGTTCTTTCATGGAAAAGCAAAAATTGCACTTACCGGTTTCCGAAGAAGAGGTTGGCGAGGAAGACGTCGGCGCCAGTAAACGTTCTGTGGAGGAGACGATGTAGCGCGGCGTCTCGGCGTTGGACAATCTGCCATCGTGCGCTGGTGACGATCCGGCGAGATAGCGATCGCTGGAAAATCTGTCGGCCGATGAGCGCGACTGGCCGCAACGTTGTTGCGCCAGATCGTTAAAACGGTCATTGCTAGACACATATCGCGTCTGACTTGCGCTGACCTCTGGGAAACCGGAGTACCGATTGAAGTCGGCAGACGCTGGGGAGGTGGTCGACCGATCCGTATATTTCTGACAGACCGTCTCGACGCCTCTGTCGGTGTAGAGACGTCGAGTTTGTTCGATGCTGCTGGACGTGGCTTGAAGAGACGAGCGATCCGAAGATGAATAACGCTGATGTGCGCTCTCAGGATTAGGCGAATTCGAAAGGAACCTGCGAGATATCCCGAAAGAAGAAGTTGAATAGAATATACAGAGAATGTATAGAAACTGAAATAAGCCCACGATTCATAAATTCCACTTCAGGCACGACATTATATTTAAAATACTTTCCGTGTGAAGCAGCTCTATAGGCTCGATGTAATAAGTTCGACAAACAGATGAGATCGAATCATTTTATCGATGTCATCGCGATATATAACTTAAAATCCCGGAAACGACGAATTCGCGAGGTTTATTATAAATATCGTTAGTTATCAAGAATAGTATTGTTTATCGCGATCCTGACTCACCTCTCGGTGGCCGTCGCCATCGCCGAATATCGTTCATGATGTGTTCCCGTTGTCGGATCCTGTCGAGGATACCTGTCGTGAATAGGCGACTCGGCCAAATACCGTTCCGACTTGCCGATGAACCTCTCTGGCACCGGAGCGTGTATCGGCGAGGAGGATAATAACCTATCAGCGGAAATGGCGGTATAACGGGTATCCTTGGCGTAGAGGCTATTACTTTGGAGTCCAGTCTGAAGTCCACCCAGGACTGGTGAGGAGCCTGAGAGCAAGCGATCAGATGGTCCAGCGTAGCGTTGCTGATCCTTGGCATCACCTGCGACTGACTGCTGACCGGCCAGCAGCCGTTCGGCGGAGGCAAAACGCTCCTTGGAGGGCATTGGCGATGCTGGAGCGGTGCCGCCGGCTCCGTACTTGGACCCCGGAGAATTGGGGGGTAGAATGCGATCAGCAACAGGGTAACCAGCCAAGCTCTGGCTCGATGCGTACTTTTCGCTCGGGCTAGGCGATAACGGCGGTGGTGGGACGAATCGGTCATTCGCCGGCGCCGGCGATGGCGGCGACGGGAACGTCTCCGTGGAGAAGGTGCTCGCGAGGGCGTTCGCGTTCGCATACTCACCAGCCTCGTTCGTGGTCGTACTCGTGTCGAAGCGTAGCTCCGGGTTGCAAATTGAGTAACGATCCGCGCACGTCGGCGGCGGCACCACCACCACTCCCCGTTGCTCTGTACCGTGCAACGCGCTGAGGTCATTAAAGCGTGCGAAGCGATCGGCGGTTCGCACCGCCCCGTAGTGCCCTTGCAACGGTGACTGACCGAACGTCGGAGTCTGATAATGTCCGAAACGCTCGCAGTTCGGCTGTCGACCGTCACCGATGCACTTGGTGAAGTCGATAGCCTGCTTGTCGGGTGGTTTCTCGTGCCGCTCGGCCATTCGAACACCCACCACATGGGCCTGATCACCGTTCTGGGCCTGATAATGTCCATAACGCTCACAGTTTGACTGACGAGCCTCCCCGCACTTGGCATAATCGACAGAAGATTTGTCCGTAGTCTTTTCATGCCGTTCGATGCCCATCCGGTTCGCATGTTCGCCGCTTTGGGCCTGATAATGCCCGAAGCGGTCGCAACTCGAAGGGCGTCCTTCTCCGCATTTCGAGAAATCGATCGTGGGCTTCTCCGCAGACTTCTCGTGCCGATCGACCATTCGAACCCCGACATGCTCGTTGTTTTGAGTGTGCTGATCCGACTGATAGCGCTCCGTGCCCAATTGGCTCGCAGTACTCGTGACTGCACGCAAGTCAGACGATTGTTGCAATTGTTGTTGCTGAGTTTGCTGCTTGAAGCAATCGTTAGGTTTGTTGGGGCTGATCTGCAGCCCCACCACGCTGCTGGAATTTGACACGGTCGATTCGGGAAGCGGGGATGATGAAGACCCGTACTGAGCGATCGGGTGCTGATGCAACAGGAGACGATCTCTTCGGCCATAGTCGTCGTCTGTCGGCATCCTGGTGGCCCGGGGCCCACTGTCAGGACATCTGCAACAAAAATTGCGATTGCAAGCTTGAGATTAGAACTGTGACACGTAAAAACGGAGATTTATAAACCGATTGATTTTAACAAAACAGCTCTTTGTTTAATTTTATCTTATAATATACAACAACTTTTTATATGTATATAATACCTTTATGGATAATATTTAATATGGATAATATAAAAATTAGTAGTTCTTGAAAATTCTATTTTTATCTCTATTTAAAATACGTATCATCTAAAATAAACCTGAGAGACGTGCCGCGGCGAAAGATATATTTTTGTTACAATGTGAAGAGATCGATATAATGGTTACACCTGAAAGTCGACAGATAGCATTATAAAATAGCAAGGTGTCATAAAGTTGATATCATTCCGATATGAATATTTATTAATTAATACCTGTTTTTTTTAACTCCTCTTAACAGTGAAGTATTTAAAATTTTATACTAGTGACATTAAATAATTTTTAGAAATTAATAATAACAGTTAATAGCAATTTATTAATTTGTTTTTTATGTAAGTTATAATATACACCAATCTGCAAACATGTAAGTTTTAAATTCTTTACTAAACGTTATGCGTTGTATCCCTTTGGTATCTCACTAAGGAGATATAACGTATTTTCTATGTAGGATATGTAATGCGTTTTAATCAATTTTATGATACCGTGAGAGATATACTATATTAAAGAAATATTAATTGCTTATTAAAATACACGAATATTTGAATTTAGGAAAAGATTCTTATCATACTTTTTTGGATATGTTGACAGTTGGGTCAAACAAAAAAGTAAAAAGACATTACAGTTAGAATCGAAAATATTTAAATTAGGTGTTACGTCCTGGGTGTCTCGGAAACTACGAATTTCTCTTTTTAATTATATGATTGGGAAACAGACGGACTTCGGGCAAGCGCTACTGTAATAAAGATAAGATTACAATGGCCGCAGTTAAACGTGCCGTATGGTTCCCAATGCGTCTATCATCTTTTTCGCCTTCACGTAAGGTATGTAGTTTATTTACATCCTGGGTACCCCGGGGACAACAAATTCCTTTTTTTATAACTAAGATAATCTGCCGCCTCTACGATGAGCACGTATTTGTTCATCCTGGGTACCTAGATAGCAGCGAATTCCTTCTTTTATGATTATAAAACAAGCAGATTTGAGCAAGCGCTTTTATGGAAAAGATACGATTACACGCCGCCCAAATACGTCATAAGACTCCCGATGGGTCTGCGATCTTATCCTCCTATGTACACAGCCGGTCGAACGAAAGTCCTTCGATAGGATTATGTTCTTAGGATCATTTATGACATCCAAATAGTATTAAGAATTTTCCAGAATAACCATTTCCCACGCAACCTTCTCTCATTGGTGATCGTCATCCACCACCCCCTGAAATCTTTCCTATATAAGCCTCACTCTTTTGCCGTGAGTTCAGTTCAGTTCAAGTTTCAGTTCAAGTCCAGTTCAAGTTCAAGTTTTGAGTGTTTCAGTTCTCTCAGTCTTCGTCAGTCTTGAGTCTTAGTTCTCATTCTCAGTATTCTTTTGTAATTCTCAGTTGTGTTCAGTCTTAGTTCATTCGTTCTCGTTCTCGTTCTCAGTTTTTAGTCCAGTCCATAGTCTGTTTTTAGTCTTCGTCAGTCTTCTTTTGTAGTCTTCATTTTCCGGGATCCTATAAATCTGGTACACTACGATCAACGAACTCATGTTCTACGTACTATTCATCACAGTTGATTCATCTAAATCGTAAGTCTCGATTTCATATTTAAACATGACTTTTAATCGTTTCAATCCAATCTCCAATCCCACTTTACTCCCCAAACCACACACATACACTGCGTAATTATCATCTTCCTTGTATATAATGATGTTTTCCTCGCCATACCGATACGATAAACATTCTTGTTACGTTAAATCCAATCGTATTATATTAAGTTACACGGATTACCTTTTTTTCTTAATCTCACTTTAATCTTCATCTTGTATTCGCATTATTCCAATAATGCTGATTTATAAAAGTTGTTTAATGTTAACCCACATATCTCATTGTTTAACTTTAGCTAACCCTTTCATCTTTTAAATGTTGTACCTTTTTACAATTACTTTTTTTATCAATTCACCACTATTATTAATCCATCCGAGAACCAAATTATGTTATTAATAAACTGTTTTATTCAAAATGCCCTAAATTTAATCAAGTCGTTAAAACTATTTATTCATCTCTTTTCAATTACCTAAATCTAAATTCCCCTCTCAACACGTTCATATGGTCCTATCCCAAGTAAAGAAATTAAGTTCTTTGACCTAAATAAAGGACCACCTAACGTACGTTCTGTGATCGGAGTAAATGAGCCTCTCCGGACCTGATCTGCAGACCTACCACTACGTTTAGGGTTCGCGAGTGCGCGAGTAAGCGATTATGTTGCGTTCGTCCTCTTCCAGGACGTAACATAGGAAAACAATTGGAATTCCCGCCTAAAAAGTAACGTAAATTATAAATGTAATCTTATGTTTTTTAGGTCATTAAATACGATGGCATCTTTGTTCGTCTAAAGTTGTAGAAAAGTGATCAAGTAGGAATTCGCCTTAAAATCGAAATCAGTCATATTTAATAATAATGTGGTTAATGATAATTTTGTTCTAATTAATTACTTATTAAAGTTTAATCTCTCTCTCTCTCTCTCTCTCTCTCTCTCTCTCTCTCTCCTTCCGCATAAAGAAATTTTACGTTTTCCTGGACTTTTACATTTTTCACGATGCTAAGACTCTGAAGTAGAAAATATTTAATCTCATAATTGCCAGGTAGTAATGGATTCTTACAAAACTATAATAATGGCGAAAGACATTCGTAGCTCGCATAAAAGTATTTAAGTACTTCACTCTTTAACGGACTAAATCAGAATTTCAATTGGTCACTAATGGATTCTCGATTCCATCCGTCTGCTGTTTCCAGGTCATGCGAGTCTAAAAGTATCCGAATTAGTATGCCATTGGTAGACGCCAAGTTAGATTAGCCTGGAAGATCATGCGAAACGATTATTATTCTTTCACTACACTGACGTTTCCGTCGTTCAAAATTGTTGAACCGTCTCAGAAATCAATTGCAGTTACTAAAAATTGGGAAAAGTATCATATTTTTAAATATTAACATCGAATTTATTGCACGACAGTTAAACGAAACGAGTCAACGATTTGAGACGAATGAAATAAAATTCATAATTTAATTGAACAACATTTTGCTAAAAATAAAAATTATCGAGATATTACCATTTCCAAACCATCTTAAGAGTTAATCAAAATTCTAAT
The DNA here is from genome assembly GCF_001313825.1 of Dinoponera quadriceps. NCBI lineage: Eukaryota > Metazoa > Arthropoda > Insecta > Hymenoptera > Formicidae > Dinoponera > Dinoponera quadriceps. The sequence continues at coordinate 506,402 of NW_014555734.1, forward strand.
TCGAAAACGTAATATTCACATTATATTTTGGGATATTTTTAGATATATCTAGAAAATTTAATTTTCGATGAATTTGAGAAACGAAAAAAGCAATGACATGTCGAATACTTTTTATTAAGTAATGCAAATTAACACAAACTTTGTTACCTATTAAAGGTGGAACAAAGCAGGATGATTCTTATATTGACATTTGTCATTAATCGTCAAAAATCTTTAAATCATCAAACAAAAATAGTCATTGTCGAATGAACAGTTGTTCTAAAACAATTACATCGAATCCGATTGAACCATCTTTAACGGAGAAAACATACTTTAGAATATACAAAGGCATATATCTAGATTAACACGTGAAAGAAAAACATCGAAGTGGATGATACTAATTCGAGGCTTCCATAAATCACTTCGTCTCCTACTGCTCTTTGTAGTCTCGCCACTACGAAGTTCCGCGAGAGAACGAACGAACGAGGTCGGTATTTATGAAGGACGATAAATAATAAGAAAGCATAATAAGCGACGCACTGCCCTGCGCCACATTCCCGTTGTAACCATTTCTTCTCCCATCCCTTATCACCCCAACCACCGTTGCTGGCTATCGTCCGCCGTTCGCCCTTTCCAAGGGGAGAGCCTCCTTGACTCTTTCTGATTTCGCCTCGTCTGGATGCAATAAATTCACGTCCGCCACTCAACAGTTTCGTCCCTTCCTGCAGATATTTTCCCCTGTCTTCTCCGATCTGACCCCCATTTTTCTTCGGTCGGAAAAGTCGCGGGAAAGCATCAAACGGAAATATCGAAGTCAGAAGAAAATATGGCAATGTCGCAAAGGGGACCGTGCGGGACAGTCACTCCTTTTCTTTTTTTCTTCCTTGTTCGTTGCATGAGTTCCTACCAGTTTTACCAGGAAATAGTTTGTCGCATAGGAGTATCGAAAATTGTCTAAGAATTACATTCGAATTCCTGATATTTCACTCTTTCTCAGTCGTATTTTTTTTGGTTAATCCGGAAACGATTTTTCTTGGACGAAAAGTGCAGGATAATTATCGTACAATAATTATTGTCCATTGCAATTTTACAAGTTTTGACAATTAAGCTTCAAAATTCGATCAAGATCCTCATTTGAAGTGAACCGGTAACGACTCTTGCGTCGTTATTTATTCGTTCACTCATGGTTTAGTTAATGAAAAGCCCTTTGAATTTCAATCATTAATTATTTGAAGAAAAGTAGAAATCGCGATGAGATTTTAATATTTATAACATCTCGTGCATGCGGAAATTTTTTCTTCGTCATCGATGAAAAAAAGAATGACGATCACGTCAGGTCGATGAACCGTTCCTGGTAAATGAACCATGGATTATGCGACCATAAAATTTTATTTGTCAGCCGGAGTGAAGTTAAGATATGGCTGGCTACTATCCTACATTCTCCACTAGCCCACCTCCGTGAAACAACCGCTTCGACCATATTATTCGAGCTTACTTATCGCATTCGTTAATTTCGTTAGAAAGAGATCTCTGTCGACACACGTAATGTAATTTCGAGATTTGGAAAAATGTCAATTAAAAAGCAGGAAAAACAGGAAACTTCACACGTGGTTACTTTAATAATATGACTGTTTATATTCGCTTATCGATTCATAGATATAACTATCGATCCTTTCTGTATCTGTTGAATAATTTAGCCGCCCGTTTCCACATATTTATTTTTCTGTTTGAGATACTAAAATTGTACAGATACTAAAATGTAAAACGTAAAAGTTATCTTGTACATAATTTACTTTTAACATTTGTTATACTGATCCATTTTTCCGGAAAACGAAATTTGACTTTCTCAGCTACAGAACTAATGCCTCGTTTTCTCTAACGGCTATTAGCGAGATATGATAGCCGGACATCCGCAATTGTATAGTTTTTGCGGAGCGATTTACTCGTCACGCTCGTAAGATCGGATAATTTTATCATCGTTACCAGTAGATTAACGTTGCGGGCAACATTACAAGATGTGCTAAAAGATAATTAATTATCTGCACGATGATAATTAATTTTGAGTGTACGACGTACATGTACCGATGTGTTGTAGGCTGCAATAGTGAAATTAGCAGCGTACATAATGCACCGTGCTCGTTGCAATTAATCAGTTCGATGCTGTGCTCTATCGCGGGACAATCGATGCGATTACCGTCATCGTGGAACTAATGATGCTCAAATATAATAAGGTATCGATGATTTCGTCCACACAATATTAGGCGCGGTATTGAATCGTGAAATTCATTTCGACTACCTTACTAAGACGACGTAAAATGTAGCATATTTTTAAGCAACAACACACATAATATAGTTTCGAGATTTGGAAAAAAGTCAATTAAAAAGCACGAGGTTGCGTATATTTATCGGAACATACACACATATACACATACACATACACGATATATATTAGCGTAATATAATTTAGTTTTGTATTCAAGATTAAAACTTCGATTCTTTTATCAACATTGAAACCCCCAAAATTTCTTTATAAATTTGAAGTCGATACTATGACTGGAAATTTTTATTAAAACGAGAATAAAAAGCAAAAGAGAAAACCGTATGTATGCTCCGTGGTTTAATTTGATCTTGAAAGAGAGAGAGAGAGAGAGAGAGAGAGAGCACATTAATTCGGCCATAAAACTAAAAGATAATCAAATAAACAGGAAATAAATGAAAAGGCACTAAATCGATATCGGTCGTGAGGAAAAAAGGAAAAAAAAAATAGCGAATAACGCAGTATCCGATTTGTCAGACGGGTTAAAATGATATCTGAATGGTGGTAAAGAAGATTGGTTTAATGGAAATCGCACATTCGCATTCGATCATCTGTGAGATATCTAATCGGGTACCGAGGAGGAATGGGGATGCTCGTGCTTGTGTAAGTGCAAATATGTGTTGGTACTAATTACAAAACTGGAAGCACGTCATGTGTCCGTAAGATCGTGTCTTTCATAGCCGCACGCACGCACGCACACATTTACGTTACCACATTCAATCCGCCATGCGTGTGTCCACGCATTCCCGTACATACATTTACACAAACATATACATATGTTACATGCGCACACGAATGCGTACGCGTATGTCTGAACATAGGAAACTTTATCGAAAGTTATATTTTACAGTTACGGCACGTTAACTTGAAACTTGTACATAGGATAGAAGCTGCACGTGAATCCATATGTGTACTGGGTGCCCCGTTAATAATTAACCATCAGTTTTGTGTCAACGTTGCGGGTGATCGATCCTTTAATTAAACCAACCCGTTCTGTTACGGGCGGGATCCGATAGCCCATATCGATGATTGGTTAATTTAATATAAATTTAATATAAAATTTTCTAAGGGTGGTTTAGCAGAAAAATCCTAGACATCAGCCGATATTTGTGGATATGTACTATCGCACTGTGCGCTAACGAGACCCTCCTTTCTGCCACACAAAATCAGCAAGTAAGTTTCTCTCTCTCTCTCTCTCTCTCTCTCTCTCTCTCTCTCTCGTTCGCTTGTTCATTGTGTGACACAACAAATTTTTTGTATTAAATATGAATATTGCATCAACCATGTCGAGAATTGGTGAGAGACGCTCTGTCGAATTTCAAATCAGTCTCACATATTTACCCCTTCCTTCGATCTTGTCAAACCAATGGACCAATTTCGAAAAACGAATACTTCTTTGTCTTTATACGTAGCATCTTGTGTATTTATTAAATTTCTGTCGTAGAGAAAACAGAAACTAAAGATCTTTCTTTAATTTTCATTTAATTGAATTTATGAGATAGTAATTTAAAATGTTAGAAAGCATCATGTTATAACGATTTAATGTAATAAAATAATGTTTATGTTATCGTTTTTTGCCCATTTTGGCTTCAAAACTATGAAATCTGTTGAGATTGTTCATCTTGAAATTAAAGAAAGAAAAAAAAATAGTTTTCTTCTCCAAAGTGTGATATTTAAATAACAGATCGCATATTTTTGTTTAATTTGATTGTCATCTGTATTCGTGATAAATCGGAAATTAATTTCGCTTGCACCGAGTTGCCAAGATCTACCATCGCGTTGTCACAGCATTCCGGTTTCATGGGACCATTATCCATGTTGAAGTATACATTGGAAATATAATTCGCCATAATCTTGAGCTTACTCATCCTTTCAATATTTTCAGATAAGAGGGAGGAAACGCTCGAAGATGTTCTCTCAGGTTTTCCAAATGCATAAAATTAAACGTACCGCCGCAGAGTGGGCATAAAATCGCTATTTGTGACCAAAAATCGTTCGAAGGCTGAATTCTCAAATGACTACAATGAAAATTTGTGTAAAATATGCAGCATTTACTGTATTGTAGTAACAGAGACTTACACATTTTTTATATTACAATTTATCAAGTAACAAAAAATTATAATTGTTATTCATTTTTTGGCAAATATTTTTTGGTGTGATCATAATTTTTTAAGTCTTGATATACAAGAGTTTTTGGGATCGCTGATTACTAAACCGTCACTCATATTATAAAATCCAAATTGGCTGGTTCAATATGGTAACTACCGAGTTTCTAACACTACAAATTTGTGTTAATAAATATAGGATACGCCTACAGCTACCGAGTTTCTAACATTACAAATTTGTGCTAATAAGTATAGGATACGCCGCTAATCCACATCGGTGACTTAACAATAAAGGGATTTGTCTTCTAATAGTATGTATGCTACATTATGTAGACTCTAATTTTTAACGGCATATTTCGCTCCGAAAACTTGATCAGTCTTCAGCAACGCGGACTGTAGATTGTTAAATTATAAAAGATCAATCCGGACGAAGAAAGCAGAGAGTCTCTATATTCATAAAACAATGATACAAGATGTTTTCGACAATTTCTGCGTAACCGTCGATGGTTTGATACTTTTTTGCGGTAATAATTGCCAAAAAGGAGTTGCGATTGAAAATTGTGAGAATTAATTTTCACGGATTTCAAATTTTTGTTTATTAAAGGAAAGACGTGCATTTTCCAAAAGTTGTTTCTATGTACCTACAGATAATTCTAAAATATATGTTGAATTTCTCATGAGAAAATTAATGAAGAAGTGATAAAGAAATAGAAAAACCGTGGAACTACAGAATCGGAGGCAGGAACTCACCACCGGGTATATAATGAAAATAGAACAGGAAATAAAATGATAAGAGGCAAACCACGCATGGCCATTCTTGCTCATCCCTTATAGAAATTTAATATTGAAAATTATTAGAGAATTTATAATGATTAAATACTGGTAATATTTCAGTATTTCAATTATTTGGCCAATGCTTAATCATCGATTAATATATTTCAAATTATATATATAAAAGATTATATGTATTTTTCTATTGATATTAATAATAAAATAAAGTAATGAAAAGAAGAAAAAAAGAAAAAGGAAAAATCAAAATATAGACTCGAAGTAGTATCAAATTTGAATCATTTAATGAGGCATCCTAAGTCTTACGCTAACGTAACACTTACTTGATGTGCTCACTATTTCCTGTACTTCCACTGCTTTCTCAATATTTAATCATTGCAAATTCAATAATTCTCAGTATTAAATTTCTGTAAAAATATATTTCATCACTGCTGCTCTACAAAGCATTAATATTTAAGTTTTCATATTAATAATAAGGTTATATTTAATCACGGCAATCCTAAGTACTAAAATATTTGGGATCGCTGTGAATTCTATAACTTAATCATTACGAATTATTAACAATATTTTAAATATTCAAAATAAATAATTAGTCACTAGCTTAACAGTAATAAATTTCTGTAAGGGATGTCTGTCATAAGGAAATGAAAAAAAGACATAATAAAACAAGCAGAAAATAGCGAGTGAAAAATAAAGAATTATGAAGACCGACTTTGATTTTTCTTTGCGTATTCCATGTTGTTGCATTACAACTTGAGTTACATTCAATTTGGTACCTAATGAAACTGTATATGAATATATATTCTGTTTAACTGAATATATATTCGGTCGCATGCACGTGCGCACGTGCGCATACATACAAAATTACATGGGCATTTTCATACATGGAAGAAGGGTATCATTGTTGCACTTTGCAAAAATTATTAACGTAATAAAACACACTATTTACATAAAATAAGTAGTATCGCAGTTTTGGAAATTCGTTGGACAGCTATCGGAAAGGGTATCATAGTTCTATGGAGTGTATTCGCGAAATCTATTCGACTATAATGAGCGGAACGTGTCGTTATTCGGGTCGTCACAGAGGCTGGTAGGTGTTGAATGCTTAGCTTGATATTGATCGACCTTCTCCGCCGCCCTACTCCCTTCGCCGCTCGCGTATTCCCCTCCGAGCCGCTGTATCTCCGTGCAAAGCAACACGCCGGAGTAACGTAACAGCAGTCGGGGGATGGATGGATGGATGGGTATGTGGGTAGGAATCTGCTGCGAAACAACCACTCTCCTCTTTCCTCTCCCATTTTTGCCTCCTGTACAAATCCCCATCGACGAGCGTGGACGGGTGTGCAACAACAATTTGTCACTCAAAAATTACCAGCTGTTGAAAAACAAACGAGTTGGACGTAGGAGCAGAACGAGTCCACCTTTCCGTTGGAGAGGAAGTGGAAAACGTGGAAAAACTGCCATTGACATCTCGCAATATCGCATCTCTCGCGGGAATGAGTGTTACAAATAAAGGATCTTCGGAAACATCCGAATAACGGATGTGGTGAGCGACGCGCAAAAATTTCAAATTATATGTTAAAATTATTTAAAACGCGTTTTATTTGAAATAATTAAGAATGCTCGGCGGGCTCTTCCGCAGATACGAACCAGGATGATAGATGCAGGCATTTCAAGATGCGTATTTTTAATCGCGAGGATATGATATTGTTCGCATCGTGTCGGTTTGACTTTTGTGTATATTGTGATGTCAACTACATTTTCCGCGTTATTTATTTGAATTAAATACACATTAATGAACGCTAGAGTAGCATTTGCTCTGAAATAAAGTTCGATAAACATGAACTGTAAATGTAATTATGTAGATAAATTTATTGCAAACGATAATTTGTATCCCCCCTCCCTCTCTCTCTCTCTCTCTCTATCTATCTATCTATCTATCTATCTATCTATCTTTCTCTATCTTACTCATTCTCTTTCTGGATAAGTTCTTAAGTAAAAGCCTCAAGCAAAACAAGAATGTAGATCGGTTTCGAGTTGCAAGACAAAGGACTGAACGAATTTGACTTGAACAGTTGCTCGTTAAAAGAGCGCGCAAAAATATTTATTTTGCCTTCAGTTTGGTTGATTGCAGCCAGTCGTTATCTCATTCATCCAACAATCAGGAGAACAGTGTTAATGCCGGCGTTAGCGACGATGATGATGAGGTTAGTGTGCGCTGCCGGCGAATAATTAGGGAAACGTCGCCACAGAAATTAGTGCGACAGCGATATTTAATTAGCAGGCAACGGCCCCCTCAGGAAGATGGACTATGGCTGTCGAATATTGTACGGAAGGGGCTACCACTTAGGCGGCAAGGCCTGCAACCAGATGCAACTTCAAAGATAGCGCCTGGATGTCTCTTAGGAATTCTGGAGTGAGTGAGAATGGAACGAAGAGAAGACGACGTATTTGTTAATTAACGCTAATTAATTAAGCAGCCACCTTCTACTGCATACGAATGCATAGCTTGCTCCCGTGTAATGTGCCTACTGCAAGCTTTCGAGTCGACGAAAACGTCAAATTGCGTTTCGGTTTTATCGAGTTTTCGCCGTTTTCCGGTCTTCTTCTTCCATTTTCTTACCGTTGTATAAGAGAGCAAGAAGCTCACCGCGATTTTAAATGATTGAGAGCGGTGCTTATTGTGAAGCTTTGTCCGTAAGCGATATTTATATTTCGATGGTAATTTAATATACGATTTTGTAACGGCCAAACTCCGGTGTCGGTCATTTGTTGTGTTAATGTCTGCGAATATCGCTCGTCGTTAGATTATCTATTTTCTTATTTATTATAAAATTCTGACATGGCTATACAATGTTACGGGTAATATCTATATAAAAACATTGAAAACATAAGTGGCTCGCACAACATGAACATTATATAAATGGAAGCCGCATGTTGCAGATACATTTATCGTCATGTACATTGGGTGGAAAACATAACTAATTAACGTTATAAAATATATCGCGTATTTACTAACTTTGACACGTACCAAGCGAATTTGATCATTTTTCTAAATTTCAGAACACATAATAAATAATGAGTCAATAATTGAATTTATATAGCGTCATATCGAAAATTCAATTCTCTCCTTTCTCCGTTAACCATCATATCCGGACAGTTTTGAATTCGTTTGAAAATAATTTTTACTTGTCTGTTAAAATAGACGTCGCAAGGTTGGCCGATCGAAATGCATTCCGGTGATATTATTTATAAATTACATGTTGGTCTGTTTTCTTCATTTACAAAAATTTTACTTTACATGTGCTTATTTTTTGACCTCTCCAAGAGTCTACAATCACATCAAAAAGAAATTGTTTCCAACATACAGTTTCATAACTGCTTGTTAATATTACTCATATATTAGATGCATGAATTAATTCTCGCTGATTTTTGCTACAAAAACACATATTTATTGCAAAAGAAAGGTACATTATATCTTACTCAAAATATTGTCCTTCGGAAACTACAAACCTTACCCACTTTTTGGGTAACACGTGGATTCCGCAGTAGAAAAATTCAGATTCTTTCGAGGCGATCCAGCCATCGAGCCATTTTTTAATATCTTCGAAAGAACTGAAGTGCTGCTCAGAAAGGCTATGCTGCATCGACCGAAACAAATGATAATCTGAAGAAGCAATGTTTGGTGAATAGGGCAAGCGGAATAAGACATCCCATCCAATTGCTTCCAAGATTTTCTTCACTGGTGTTGCAACATGTGGTCTACCATTATCATAGAGAAGAATAATTTTCTCACGTCTTTTGGCGTATTGCAGGCGTTTTTCTTTGAGTGTTCGATTCAAATTGAGTAATTGTCGTCGATAGTGTCCAGCATTGATTGTTTGACTCGACTGCAGCAGCTCATAATACACTACACCGACTTGATCCCACTAAATGCACAGCGTGACTTTCTTTCCAAGAATATCCTGTTTTGGCGTTGATATTGATGGTTCGCCGGGACACATCCATGATTTCTTGCGCTTAGGATTGTCGTAATAAATCCATTTTTCATCGCCAGCAACAGGTAAAGCAACAATGCACCGTGTCTATTGATCAATGCTGGTTGTTGAGCGCGCAGTTTTTAATAATGTCAATTTCTTGGCAATAGTATTTAACAGCGTTTATAGCCTCACCTTGTTTGGTAAACGAATAATGCACGATGCCCCTACTTGACACCATACAGACACCATAATTTTCTTTGGATGAAAGTTCGGCATATGTTTCGGAAGCTCAATCGCACCATTGAGGAAAACGTCGACGGTTATCATAAAGCATCCACTTTTCATTGCACGTCACTATTCTGTGCAATATTCCATCATTATTCTGTCAGGAAGGCAAAAAAGTGCAGATCTTTAAACGTCTCATTTTATCCCTCTGTCAGTTCATGGGAAACATATTTGTCCAACTTTCTTATTTTTCTAAAGGCTTTTAAATGTTAGACGATAGTTAAATGATGAATATTGAATTTTCCCACAATCTCTCGAACTGTCAATCTCGGATCCACTTCAATCATGTCCTTTAAAGCGGTGTCATCAATGACGGGGGTTACATGTCTGCGAGTAAATTGTTGAGGTTTGTGTCGCTAGACCGAAACTTTTCGAATGAACGCCTGGTTGTCCTTTCATTGGCAGAACCTTCACCGAAAGCAGTATTAATGTTTCATGTTGCCTCGGCCACACTATGGCCGAGTGCCACAGCTATGGTATGAGTTTGAACTCGTACAATTAAATTAAGCGAATTTCTTTATTTTGCATGTTGATTTAAACGCGAATTTCAACAATTAATACCATAGTAATTAAGTAAAATTATGTATATACAAGTTCACGTGCGGGACATATACTTTACACATAATATATATACAGCGCTATATACATAAAAGAAAGATGAACTACAAAGTTTAAAATACGAAAAACGGCCATTTCATTTGCACTAACTTAATATTTTAACGGATGTAAATGCGACTTATCTTTACAAAACCACATTTCTGATTACGAAATCGGAAAGTATTACTCGGATCAATGGCTATTGATTAGGAGACCACGAGTCCCAATCTCACTTAGTTTATTCGTTTGTTCGACGGATCGAAGTTGCGTCGAGATGATACAACCAACAACAGATTGTATCAATTACGCAGAATGTACACGTACCTGTTCTGTTGTTCGTCGACGGTGACAGATAGGGAGGTTGCTGGTCGCCGAGGAGACAAGGAATATGCTTGCCTTGTTGCGTTCACCGGTCCTCGAACCGCTCGAGAGCGGCCAGACGACCTTCCTCCTTTGAACCCTTCGCTAGCCTCACAACGAGCTTTATGCCCGATTCGCCCTCCGTTTTACGCATGCCAGAGATTCTGCAACAAGAGATATCATCGTTATTCTGATTTACGTTGCTCGCACATAATACCTTAACAACTAGTCTATTAAATTTAAAAAAAAAAGATAAAAAAAAATGCAGTCGTTTTGCCATTGTTTTGCCTTTACAAAAAATATAACAAAAAGAATCCAGTTAAAACATTGTATTAACAATATTATTATAGAAACACACTTATTCAAAACAATTATATTCGTGAATATTCTACTGAAAAATACAAAACCAAGAACTTTAAAATAATTGTAATAAAAAAATTGTTTCTGAGAAAAAGTTATTATGTTAAACATTAATTCTGAGTTATATTAATTTAATCCTGTATTCTCTACAAAAGTAATATTATCAAGAGATTTATTCTATGTACGAATGATTAATATTTCAGTTTTCAATTTTATAAACACAAGTTGTTTTAAACATGTGATAATTTGTAAGTTAAAAATATTGAGAAGTGTTGTATAAAACTATCTGTCAGAACAAATTTTCTCTTATTCTACACAAAAATAATACCGAGAAGTTTACATGATAAACAATTTTTTATTATATTTCCTTCTTTAATGATTTTACACTTTTCTCAATTTCATGTTTTGTTATTTATTTTGTGTATATTACATGGATCAATAACGTAACACATTTTAATATTATATATTAAGACTGTGCATAAGTTCTTCAGGTTTTCTTGATAATGATTTTATTTATGTATATTAAAAAAACAACACATGCATGTTTAATCAAAGTATTTTTCCTCGCTTGCTACAGCTTTAGATTATTTTTTAAGCAACAAATTCCTCGGTTGAAGAATGACAGGTTTTTCGATGCAATAAATTCGTCGACCTGTTTTCGAACTTCAACTTGATTCTAAATCGCACACCGGAGAGATGGTTCTGCATTGACAGAAATAGATAAAAATCAGAAGGAGCAAGATCTGGATTATATACTGAGTGTGGTAGGACACTCTCTCAAGCTCCAATAAATTATCTTTAGTCGCGGAAATAATATGTGACCGAGCATTGTCATGGAGTAAGATGACTTCGATTTCCTTTTCCTGTCTATATTCTTTTTTTATGAATTTTTTTCGTTTAACACGTTGACTGCCATGGAACCGTCGATGTTTTCCTCAATGGTGCGATTGAGCTTCCGAAACATATGCCGAACTTTCATCCGAAGAAAATTATGGTGTCTGTATGGTGTCAAGTAGGGGCATCGTGCATTATTCGTTTACCAAACAAGGTGAGGCTATAAACGCTATTAAATACTATTGCCAAGAAATTGACATTATTAAAAACTTTTCACGATTCTGTCTAAGAAGCCAATTTGATTTAATCGAGTAATGAAGCGACGAGATAACTCGTAGTTGGCGTCCTGGGCAAGTAAACAACCTACGAGATATCTCGTAGTTGGCAGTCAACGTGTTAACTGGTGTAATTAGCGACTGCAGCACTTTGCTGTAATTGTTTCACTAAGTTTGAGCAGCTCATAATAGAGCACATCCTTTTTCCCCCATCAAATACAGAGGAGAATCTTATACTCGTAAATATTGCGCTTTAGTATTGAAGTGGAAGGTTACCCTGGATCTAACCACTCCTTGCTTTTAACGGCTTACTATAGACCTCGCAAATAATTCTTCTTGTTTCAATGGCATTTTTCGCGCGATGAAAATAATGCAGACAGTGTCGGATATGCACCTTTTCGATCTTCATTTACAATTAAATTTAAAATGTGTTTAAGTAAATAAACACAAACTGTCATATAGGCTCGCATGCAGGTTAACCAGCAATATTTATGTAAAATATAAACTAGTTGAAAAGATCATGCATCTAGAATTCTAATGCATCTAAACATCGCCGAGCGGGCTTCGATAGCCCACATAGATGATTGGCTAATTTAATATAAAATTTTCTAATTAGTGGTCCAGCGAAAAGACTCCAAACACTGGCCGATATGTGTGGATGTGTGCTATCGCACTGTGCGCTAACTTGATCCTCCCAACATCGCTCCAGGAACTTATGCACAGATCTAATAATATATGAAAAATAAAAATGATTACATAGATTAACATAACATTTTAATATTAAATATGATATGTACAGGATTTTCCATTAAGAAGTTTCATTTCAAATTATTAGAAAAACAAAGTTCTTTTTTTTAAAAATAGTGATATTTTTGTTCCAATCCAAAATACAAACTGTACGAGTAAGTGTGGAACACAATGTCTGATAAATGGCCGTCTCGACTTTTTTTACAAATAGTGATATTTTTAGAAAAATCTCATATCATTTTCATATAACTGTGGCTCGATTTCATCAATAATACTTTTGATACTGTCCTTGAGCTCTTGAATCGTTTGCGGAGCATTGGCGTAGACTTTATTTTTCACATAAATCCAAAGAAAATAGTCTAGCGATGTTAAGCACGATCTAGGTAGCTAATTAAAGTGTCCGCATCGAGAAATTGAGCATCCAGGAAACTTTTTACTCAATAATGCGATTGTTTCGTTATTTATGTGGCACATTGCGTTGTCCTGTTGAAAATAAACATCGTCCAGATCCAAATTATCCACTTTAGGCCAAAAAAGTCGATCAGTATCGTACGGTAACGCAGCCCATTCACTGAAACGGTGGCTTCGTTTTTCAAAAATACGGTCCAATGACGCCGCCAGCTTAAAAACCGCACCAAACTGTCATTCGTTATGGATGAAGAGATTTCTTGACAATCACTGTTAGGTTTTCGAAGCCCTAGATACGACAATTTTGTTGACGTTGCCTTGAAAATGGAAATTGAAATGGGTCCCCGTCGCTAAAAACGGTTTTCTTAAAAAAATAGGAATCGCTTGCCTACATTTCCAACATCCAATCAACGAACGTACGACGTTGTGCACGGTCTGCCGATTTGCTGATTTGCCGAGAATAGCGATCGCAGATCGCCGCGGTGTCGGCCCATTTCTATTCTCCACTTCTCTTATACCCTTCACGCTCTATCTTTTTCCCATCGCATCCCCCCATCGAGAAGAACGACAAAGTTCCTTTCCGGTGAAGATAGGTATGCCGACTACGAATCCGCGAATCAAACTTTTTAATGGAAAAGCCGGTTCGCCGGAATTATTTTTCGGTAAGAGAGACATTCTAGGCTTCCCCATCCACTTTGTTCACCCTTCGCCCGGCAGGAATGAAGGGAAAAAGGAGGTGGATGATTTACATCAGCGTAGATGGCTGTCGTATCCCTCCCTGTCGACATTGGGGATATTACCGGTCTTGCAGAATGCGACCATGAATCACTGTGAAATATCTTCAGACAGTTCGGGGACTCCAGTTTCAATGCCATTAGTGGCGGAGAATTCGGGAAAATTCCAGTGTGCAATGAAAGAGGAGACGAAATGTTTTTGGAGATGTGCTCTTCTGTCCCCGTCACGTCTCTCACTATTAACCGAGTTTGAATGTAAATAAGAAGCGGTTTTCCGTTTAAACGCTCAACAGTCAAAAATGTTCTCGGAGTCTTTTTCCATAAATGTCGCATTATTATCATTAATCGTGTATAATCCTCGAAATATCAATAATATTAAAGATAACATGTCAATAATATTAGAGATAACATATGAAAGGATTAAATGAAAGGATGTGTTACGTAACACAAAACCTATGCATTTATAGCATCGTGCACGACATGTACATATGCATATGTACGAATAAATCAATAGAGAGAAAACTCGAACGCGCGGTGTTCCTTCTCTTACGCGGTATCTCTCAGAGAAATGCCGTACATACGATATCCGTGGCAACAGCGTTGAACCGAAAGCCATAAAGACACAAGCAACAATAGCGGCTAGGATCCGCGACGGCGGCCGTTTTGCTTCAGTCGCTTATCGCCGATTCTTAATTGACCAATGAAAAGACAATTGAGACTAACCGACAGAATATAAAGAGTCGAAAGCCTGAGGACAATCTGTCACGACTCTTAATGACGAGCTGATCGAAGCTACTTTCGTATCTTGGATATTGTGATTATAAAAATAAACTGATATGGAAAACAAAAATACGACGTGAGCATTAAGTTGTTCTGGCTGACTACATTACAGGAACGTATACATAAAACATTTGCTATAAATAACGGTCTATTGAAATTTTTGTATTATCTTAACGAGTTAAATATGTTAAAAAGTAACATATTAACATAATATATTAACGTAATATAATACATAATACAACGTTATATAATGTATAATATAAATGATACACTTTTCTACAAAATTAAAGTATCATTTAAAATCAATGTTAGAAAACATCAAACTCAAAGTTATTCGAAGACATCTTTGCGAGAAATGGTCACAGAACAATGTGCAAAAAAATGTTATAGAGCTTAAAGTCTCAATTTCCGAATGCTTTAAAGCATATTATTCTGCAAAGATTTTGCTACAAACGACGCTAATTTAAAACAAAATTTACAAAATTGAAGATTGAAGTTCTTTGACGGCGTGCACATGAAGAACAAAATTTTTGCTCCAAATTTTTTTAATTTCATCATGAAATGTAACATTTATACTTTAAAATGCTTTTTTAATGACTACACTACGATTTTTTCCAATGAGTTACAACTATTTAAAGTGCATTCTCAGTTCTTGTCTCTAAAAACTTGTATTCTGTTGCCAGTATTAGCATTACTCAAGGTATACCATAAGTAGATTATGCGGTCGGATTTACATTTCGTGTGTGTATGTGTGTGTGTGTGTCACAGCAGAGATAAGAACTCCATGGTTCGTCACTCTTGTAATATTTAATGATTCCAAACCCTCTCTGCTGTGTTGTATATGCGTGTGCACATTTACATATATACGTGCGTCTTAAAAATGGGTATTACCACCTCTGCGACGAATTACTTTTTGACAGCTCTCCCACATGTTAATAAATCGTTGGATTAGGCCTTGCGAAATTTCACGCCAGATTTATTAGAGAGCAAATTAAATATGTATAGGCTTTCATGATATAAATCAAGGAAATATGAAAAATAGGCCAATAAGAGCCTGATGCGGTTGTTTGCGAATAAATCATCATTATATGGGAGAATAAATAGGTTTGATACTGCTAACGCACGCGCGGTTTGACGTGGAAGTAAGATTTTCCGCGTACGTTAGAAAAGTCTGACAAAATAGTCGGCGCGTGCGTTGACACTATCAAACATATTTATCCTCCCACATAATGATGATTTATTCGAACCAAACAACCGCATCAGGCTCTTATTGGCCTAATTTCATATTTCCTTGATTCCTTGATTTATTGGAAAGCATCGCCCAATTCTTGTAAATTTTGGAGCTGACTGGGAAAATCTTTCAGTCGACGATCAAGGAGATTTCAAATTTGCGATTGGGTTTACTGGCTAGATTTAAATTTACTGGCAGATGATCTAACATAGTAATATCGTTTTTTTTTTACAAGAAATATATAGTGTCGAGCAATATGTGCACGAGTATTATCTTGCATTAAAATAAAGTATCCTCCCATATCATTTCGCAAAGGCAATATATGCGGATAATAAGTTTCGTCAATATAACGCACAGAAGTAAATTCGGGTGGTAGTATTATCACAAATTCGACGGAATGCGACGGAAAACAAAAATTCCTCTCCAAACTATTACAAAGCTACCTTCAGAAGCTCTTATGTTTTACACGTGACGTCATTCATATTTTTCTCCAAGTGCGCTAAACTCTAATAAGATGATCATTTCCATATAAAATGAAACGCGGCTCAGTGAATAAAACGCTCATTTATTGTTGTACAGCCCATTGTACATGAGTTTGTGCATACTCTAAATGAGCAGCACAGTGATTTCACGGTTATTGTTAGCCTTGGAACACGTACGCGATTTCAGAATCTTAATCCAGGTTCATGCAGTCGTCTCCATACAGGGTTCGTCACCAAAATCCGGACAAATTTAAATTTGAATTTCCCGCTTTATTTGACTTCGACAATAGGTCGTTGTTGACATTTGGACAAGTCAGATGTTTGTAGTAGTAATTTTCCTGGAATTTCGAAAAAACAAGCACTTTCGATAGATTTGATCTTTATCTCAAAGGCTCAAGAGCTCATCTCAGACGTTCGCGCGTTTATTTACACGTTTTGACGAGAGTAATGAAGCCATAGATACCGTGGCCGCTGGGAAGCCGTACGTCTTCCAGCAGGACGGCGCGTCGGTGCACACAAGTCACTTAGTTCGTAACTGGCTGTCGGATAATGTGGACATGTTTTGATCCAAGGAATTCTGTCCTCCGAACAGTCCAGATTTGCATCCGTTGGATTATTACGTGTCGAGCGTCATTGAACGAGTGACCAACAAATCGAGACATCTCAACATGACATCTATCCAGGGCGCTATCAAGGCTACATTCGCCAATATGGACAAGGACGCATTGCAAAGAACGTGTCAGCGCTTCAGGACAAGGATCGAAGCAGTCGTCGAAGCAAAAGTGGTTTACATACTGTAATTTTATTGTAAAAGGATACCATTAGTGATATACAAAAAAGTTTTTTTGTAATCTTTACATTTTGACGAATAAAATTGTATTTAAACAAATTGTTCATTTTGTCCGGATTTTGGTGGTGGACCCTGTATAGTCTGGTCACTAATACTTATATCCATATGTCTTGCAAAATAACGCAATATAACGTTGATTAAAATCTTTCTACAGCAGGACAGTAATTTAAGCTGTCTGCACTTTTGTAAGTTATTTTCTTGGAGTTTCGAAAAAACAAGCACTTTCGATAGATTCGATACTTCTTCGGTTTTACTTCTCTAAAACCTGAGCTGTACTGCGTATTCGTATTATTTGTGATGTAGGTTCGCAGCATTTCGTAATAATTTCGCAATAATTCCATATGTATCTTCTACATTGCTTGTGAAACTTGTTTAAAAAACAAAAAGGTTAATCGCAGTTATTCGTATCAATTAATTTGTCATCAAATTTGTACATAACTGTAATTGGAAAATTTGTGTTCGTTACAAATAAATAGCGAATATGTAATGTAGTCCCAGTTTTAAAGAAGTAAAGCCGAAGTTGTGTTGAATCTATCAAAAGTGCTTGCATTTTCGAAATACAAAGAAGACAACGTATAGAAATGTAGGTAGTTCAAATTGTTGCCTTGCCACAGGGAAGTTTTAATCAGCGTTATGTTACAAGACATTTAGATCAATCAGTTGTTCGTCGAGCTTGGTCTTGTTTTTCTGAAACTAAAGGTTTTCTTAAATGGAGAGGTCAAGGTTGTCGACGTTTTATTAGTAGGAGATTACATAGATAGATCGTCAGATTAGTTCTCAATAATCTTGTTATTACTGCAAATCAAGTGATAAACGAAGTTGTCGTACGCCAACAAAGAAATCGCGTTAATTATCAAACTAGACGAACTGCTTGAAGTGCTTGCTTAATTTAAAATCCAGAAACCGTGTACGTATTTCAGCGCTAACATTAAATCACCGTCGTGCTTGTCTAGAATATACGCAAACTCATGTACAATGCATAACAATGAACGAGCGTTTTATTCATTGATGAATTGCGTTTCATCTTACACGTATACCATCACATTTACACAATTATCATCAAATTAGAATTTGGCATCAATGTGGAGAAAAGTATGAATGATGTCATGTGGCAAGCATAAGAGTTTTTGGAGGTGGTTTTGTAATAGTTTAGGCAGGAATTTCTGTTCTTTGTTACACAGAACTTGTGATGATACCATTACCAGGATTTCTTTTGTATGTTATATTTTTATGTTACATTACGTATGTTATATTACGTATGTTATATTCATTCATTTGTATGTTATATTACGTATGTTATATTCATTGTCTATATGAATTGCCTTTGCGAAATGATATGGAAGAAAATTTTATCTTAAGGGTCCTTTCTACTTTGTGTGATAAATATAATGTGGAAAAAAGGCATTTCTTTGAGATTTTTATTCTGATAATGTAAAAAAAAAATAGATGACCGTTCTTATCGTATCATATATCTGCAATATTTGATAACATTTAAAATTTTTGTTTTACGAAATTAATTATATTAAGTAAGAAATTCATACTGTTTAATTTGCTCATGCCGCGATGACATGACCTTATTGCGGAAGTCCTCCCGAGCCTTATGATAGTCTGAAACCAATGAAATAAGTGTTTTTATGTTTAAAATTGTTATCCGCACAAAGTGGACTACAATCAGAAAAATAAAAAAAAAATGATAAAACGTCTGTCGTCTAAGAAAAAAATATCAAATTTGGCCTGAAATTTTCAAACTACTTTGCAGTAAAAAAGAAACAACTGTTGATACCAGCTTAATTCTATAACATTCTATGCAAAATAATGTACTTTACAAGTTGTCAAAATTAGAAAGCGATATCTTTAAGAGTTTTTCTTTAATCACTTCTGCAGTAATGCAAAACGTGATTCCGAGAAATACGCGTTTAAAGTTTTACGTATAATGTTTTATGATTTACGAGAATATTTGACAATTTACCACTAATCGTTTATTCCGGGGCTACAAAATATATTCTCTCATTCAGTGATGCACTTATTACTACAATCGATGAAAATGCAGTTTTTAACAATATTTATCAGATAATATAGTCAATCAATAATAGTTCGTTTAGTCATCATCGGTCAATGATGGGATATACATAGGTCATTTGAGATTCAAATTGGAATAAAACGAAACTGACCAGTAAATGATACTTCACTATCATTAAATATTTCAGCCACTACTAAGAAAATATTATTGTATAAACTAAAATCTTTCTATAAATAAAAACAATATAACACGATAAAAATTCCAAATGTTCAAACTTTCCAACGAAATCAATTTTGTATACTTAGCTTAACATTTATATTATTCATTTATTGTTTTATTTTCATGATGAATTTACTTGGTCATTAATTGGAACATTTATCTTATCTAAGAAATCTGCTGTGCTAGCAAAATATTTTTCCGTGTAAGAGTCGTTCACCGGGGATCACAAGAATAAGGCCTTCACTCTATCATATCTCATGTTTTATCACGGATGAATCATGGTCATGGATTTTGAGGTCAGAAAACAGCCGAGAGATCGTCCGACGGCGTCTCGGAGATCTACGGGACTTCAGCTCAGAGCGGCTACCAAATTATCGTGTTTGGTACTGCCGAATCTAACGTTGTTTTCGTTTTTTGTTCTTTTTGCAAATAGCGCGCGGCAAACCGCTACGAGAAATATGTAATATGACCAAGAGGAAACTCCACCAGGAAGAGTTATTCGAGACTACCGGAGACCGAAGCGGTTCGTGCAGACGCCCTGCGTTGAGACTCGCTCGTCTGAACGCGATTAGACATCGACGTCATTTCAATACTTGCTCGTTTCGAGAGATTGAATCCACAGTCGGATAAAACGCCAAAATTGTCGTCATTCCGCGATAAAATCACTATATGTTTGCGTATAAAGAAACGTTATTCGCATATTGATATTAACGGACTGATAATATATTAATAACATTTTATTATATATATAAACACAAATTATTTATTTTAACTATATAAAATTTTAAAGATAATATATGTTGAGAGAAGTATTGCGTACAACTTGTCGACAAAACTATTGCATAAAGAAAAACAATTTATATAAAAAAATTTTAATTTTATATACATTTTTTCTATAAAAATTTTAACATGTAAAAGTTATTCTTTTTAATTAAAAATAATAAATTATATGCTAAAGAAAAATTTAATTTTTTAAAAATAATTAAATTTTGCTACATTTTAAAAAGTTTGAAGAATAAAATCACACACAAAAAACAAGAAGTAAAACGGTCCCTTCATCTTTCATTTTTAATAAACTTCTCATAAGTAAATCTAATATCTACAGTAATAAAAACTTGATTTTATTCTTCTAAGCGTAAAATGACGAAGTGCAATAGACGGTGATACTAGGTTGAAGAACCCTTTCAACCGACATTTTAATTCAAGGAAGAAAAGAAGGAGCAACGAGAAGGGGAGCAAAATGGATCGGGCACTAGAGAGGTATATACGGTCGTACGTCTGTGTGTATGGGTATAGATATGTGTAGGTATGCATGCGTGTATGTGTTGATGCACGTGAGCTTAGGTAACGCGTACGTGTGTATCGAAGTATGTATATCGATTTCACGAAAAGAGGTCACCGTCGGTATTTTACGCGGCATACAATACTAAATCAATTCTTCCATCGCTATACTTTCTTAAAGTTACAAGCACGATGCACGATGTCGCAAAAAAAAGCTGGATGTAGCCGAAATTTCGCCTACCTTACATGTTAATTTGCACGCACGTCTTTGTATTTTATTCCACGGTGCTCACTGTTTTATCACTACAATAAAAAGTACATATAAATATATTTTAGACAACATAATATTTAAAATTGGGACATAAACATCTAAAAGAAGTCTTAAAGACACTTTTAAAAGTTTTGCTTACAGACCCAATTATTTATGTCCCGTTTTTAGACATTATGTTGTCTAAATATCATATATTTTTTTCCTTTTCGTACGAAAATATTATTCGAAAATTGAAGAATAAGTCACTCAGAACTAAACTTTGCTCAGATCATATTTCCTTCCTTCCCTTTTCTTTCTTTTATAACTTAGATATATACTGCAATTTTTCAACTATCCAAAAATAATGATATTTTTTTCTAAATGACCTAAATCCACATAGACCACATAGATTTTTAAGAGAGTTGTTTGCTTAATATAAATATTACGTATGTCTTATTTGGAGATTTTCATGTGTTTGAGATAATCTTTTAACTTTGTAAAGTATTTTGTTAGGATCTTTCCATCCTAACAAAATATTTTACAAAGTTAAAAAAATCTTAGAAAAATCTTAAGAAAAATCCAGAAAATAATAAACAAATAAAAATCATAAATTAAGTATAGTTGTAGATAAAATGGCCGTTTTTTAATTTTTAATTAAAATTTGTATCCGACACATTTTATATTTTGTCGATCGAAATAATCTACACCTCAATACACTTCCCCCAACGTGATACAAGCGCATTGATACCTTTCACGTAGAAACTGAAAGAGCGAGATGTAAAAAATTTGTTGAACGCACTTTTTGCATCATTTTCTGTTTGGAATATTTTTTCACTTAAAAAGCTATCTAGATGCTTAAGGAAACAGTAATTTGTAGAAGAAAGATCAGAAGAATAAGGAGAGTGAGAACTTTGGATTTGTATTCTGTAATTTTTTTTAGCACAGTTTGTTTTGCAACATGCGACCTAGCATTATCATAGAGCAATAACATACCTCTTTTATTTAATAACGTTAGCTGTTCAATATGTATTTTTCACAACTCCAATTTCTTGAAAATATTTGTCAATATTTATAGTTTCATCCTTTTTTAAAAACGATAAATGCACAATACACTTAGCAAACCACCATATAGAAACTAAAACATTACGTGGGTGAAAACTTAGTTTCGGCATATGTTTCAAAGCTTGATCAGCATCTAACCACTGCGCAGAATCGACGATTGTTATAAAGGATCTTTTCATCATGTTACTATTCGATTCAATATTCCTTCATTATCGTGTCGAGAAAACAAAAAAGAGCTGATTTTCATGTGGCAAAGCTTGTTTTTCTCAGTCAATTCACATGATATTTGTTATGCTTTTACATTTTCTCTGTGGCCTTGTGGTATCGAGAAACAGTCGAACAATGAACGCTGTGTGCAATATCTCGAACTGATAAACGCGAATTTATTAGATCAGTGCAAAAGTTCGTGCCCGATTCATATAGATGGAACTGGTGAAGTAGCATGACGACTCTGTTGTTGTTTATGTATGCATATTATATATCGTTGGAAAGATAACAGTCATAAGTGTCATTTGAGCATCAGAAGTGTTTTGTTCGGTTAAATTTAAGTCGTGAAAAAAATCATTGAAGATGGACAAGGAGAAGTTGCATTTTCGACATGTGATGCTTTACGAGTTTTGGAAAGGAATAACCGTTAGCGCTGCAACGAAAAACATTCAAGAGGTTAATTTGGACCGTGTCTCAGCCCTTCGAATGGTAAAGAAATGGTTTGCAAAATTTCGTCGTGGTGATTTTAATCTCGAAGACGATAGCCACATTCATGTAGATTAAAATCTATTTAATTTTGTATTTTAAATAAACTGAAGCAAACGTATCGACCGTTACGAAATAAAAGGTACTCGAAATGGTTTGTTTAAATTGTTAATTATAAGCATTTATAAACATTTTTAAGTATTATTTAAATATAATTAAATACATTTACCAAATTTTATATTTATAAGTCCAATAGTTTAAATTTAAAAAATGTCAGAGTTGGGCAAAAAATTCGTCGTCTACATAGAACTCCTTTCTTAAATTATTATCATTGATTTTTTGTACATTAGATAATAATCTTATCAATGACAGCGTCTTTAGTTTTATAAAAGGAACTTATTTTGTACGTGAAAATTTCAGTATTTCCGTTCTCGTTTTGTTTAAACACTGGCCTACTAGTTACAAATCTGCTAGACGTCCTGGATTTACCGAGATTATCTCAAATGCTGACGTCATATTCCCTGTCTGACTTAAATCACATTTATCCCAGATTTGTTCGAGATTGCAATACGTTCTATATATAAAGACATTATTACATGGAAGCTGCTTCCGCTCAGTAATTAAAACCAGTAATAGATAATCAATAATTTATCTTGTTCAGTTGTTAAATAGCCGATTTTCAAAAATAAATAACAATAAATGCACATTTTATATCCACGTTAATACGCTCTAAATTTACATAAAAAGTACTAGATATTTAAATCTTCTCTTGAATCTCTCCTTCATTTTTATATAAAAGCTTAACTTATAACTTATAAAATGATTATGTAAATTATATTTTTAAACCTTTATTTTATCACATTTAGATATTTCTTTTTCAACATACATTAAAAAAAATAAAATATTAAGACTGTAGAGCGTTACAACCGAATCCGGACGTATCGAATAGTAATTCTGTTCGTACATAAATACCTTATCAGACACAAACTCTTGCATTGGATATTTTAATACGACTGGATACTATATACAGATGATTTTGATATCGTCACTTTAACAAAATGACGCGTTTATTAACAAAGAGAGTCCTGGCGATTTCCTGCTCACGGTTCCGTCATACGAGTTCGCAGAGAGCGCTCTTATAAAGCCGCGCGATGTAAAATCGCCGGTAAATCAGCCGCAATAAACGCCGTCGCGTTGTTTGTCGAGGCTGTCGCAAAACTTTTCGGTACGCTGACTTCGGTCGTTTTGGTCGGGCGGCGAAAAATTTTCTCCGGCGCGGAAATTCGCATGTGAGTGCAGAGGTTGGCGAGGAAGGACGGAATTTATGCCCCCTCGCACCGGGCACCGACGATTAATTTTGACCTCTCCTCCCCCCCCCCCTCACAATGCTTTTCAGAAACGCATTTCGACTGCGCCTCTCTAATGGCGCCACAAATCACACCCGTAATGATCTCAAAGCTGGAAGAACTGCGATCATCGCCATTCGCATCCTCTCCCCTCTCTCCGCCCGTTTACTACCATTCCCATCGTTTTAGGCTATACACGGTCGCCATGAAGACGAATCGTCCTATCGATTATTGATTTTCAATATAGATATCATCTATACAGAGTGTCCTACGAGAGAAACAATTCAAATAGTAACGATAGATTTCCTAAATAACACTTTGGAGTCAATAAGTTTTCCTTGGAGAAAATTTCAGCTAAATTAATTATTTAACACGATCGCGAGTGCACTTTATCAAATATTTTCGATTGTGATTCGTTTTAGATTGAATGCGATATCTCGCGGTAGAAAAATTTGATAATCGTCGAATCAGAAAGATTTAACGATACGTATCTGATAGATTGTTAGTGTTTACAAAATCGACTTTATTAACTTATTATTTGCAAGATCGCTGTGTTTACGCTCACGTCACAATTAGCGCATTTGCAAATCGAACTATTCATTCATGACGATGAATGACGCGAGAAGATTGATTCAATTTTAATTGCCACTTAGCATTGTATCAATCAATCCTGTTCTGAATTTGGTTGTTATTGGCATCTGCTTTAATTTTATCTGTAATATGAATGATCTTAAATTCATCGTATAGTCGCAATTTATCTCCATTCTATCGATCTACATTTGATCTAGCCATAAACGTTTTTCCTCGAATAACAACAATTAATGGTACTATTGCGCTCAATTTCACGTAAAATACAAATCTGATTTTAATAACAAATTTATACGATCCCCGTGTACGCCGTGTTATGTTAACGACCATCTCGTTGATTAATTACAATTAATAAAATAAATATCGAGAGGCAAACAAATATTAATGAAGCTGAGAAGGATTATGCGTTAATTAATTTTGCGATGGGCTCGCTATTTCGGTACAAGTGATATTTGCAGGATTCTTGTTTGCGGACTCTTTAGCATATTCCGCACTATTTAATTAGAGTTTTGCTTTTGTTGTAAATTAACTCTGTGCCCATCTTTTTCCTATTTAATTATGTCCCTTCTACAGAATAAGATGGAATAATATTATTTCTCGTCAATGCGAGGGAACAATAACAGCGGTGAGAATTTTCAAGAAAATAAGATGATGATGATATGTTTAAAAAATAAAAAACAATATAATATAAATAAAATTTAAAGTAAATGAGAGAAAATTCTTGAAATTTCCGCAAAATACTTATTATTATTAAAAAAGATTGAGATTTTCTAAAATTTCGAAAAAATTTGAGACAATCATTAAAAATTATTAAATATAAGAAGAAGTTTTTAAGAAATGAGATAAAAACGAAGAAAAAAAGAAGGAACTTCTCAGATTTCTAAAGGCTTCGCAGATTTCCTCTGAAAGACGATTCTCTCCATCGTGTGCTACGGCCTAAGAAGGAAGGAAGTGAAGAAGAGATGGAAACGAATGCGAATAGTGTGTGGCATCACGGGTGGTTTTCATTTTGCGAACTGAATATGATTTGCCGTACGAATGAGCATGTAGGTTAGTGCTTTCCTGAAGCTTTATATGTCAGTGCATGGGGGACATAGATGGGGGCTGCAAGTTGCCGTATCGGTTCGTGACCCTCTTACGGCCATGCTCTCCCCCTCCTTCTCCTCGTCCCGTTCCTTCCCGTAGGAGAATGTCAAAACTTAGATTGTTTTTTATTACCCGACAATTCTATTTTTCAACGTTGTTTTAGGCGTATAAGTTCGTTACTGCTTTAATTATTATTTGAACTTTAAATTCTCGCAAAACCAAATATGATATGGTGCATATTAAGGATCATATAAATTTAATATAACACTCTCTGTACTAATTGTCAGCAATTTTCTTTCCGCACTATTTCTTGCCATTACGCGACACTTCGGATGAAGATATTATTTCTAAAAAGTTATACATATATACTGCTATATACATATATATGCTATTAAAAAATTTCTCTAGATGAGAGAAACGCAGAAATATAAAGTTAGCAAATATTACTTACTAAACATTCCATTTTCTAGCAAAAGTTGTTGCTAATAAATAAAATGCAATTGAAATGTTTACATACAAACATACACACATACACATATATATATATATATATATATATATATATATATATTATTAATTTATCATTTTACTTAACCTTGATTGGATATATATATATATATCAATAATAG
>NW_014555734.1:532976-541005 GCF_001313825.1 Dinoponera quadriceps
AATTAACAGTTAACTAAATCCGTTAATACAATAAAAGCATATGCTATTACAAAATTTCTCTAGGTGAGAGAAATGCAGAAATATAAAATTAGCAAATATTATTTATTAAACATTCCATTTTTCAGCAAAAGTTGTTTTTAATACATAAGATGCAATTGAAATGTTTTTGACTACTGAATTTGCATATCGAAAATAACGATAAAATATTAGAAAAAGTGAATTTGTTAATTAATTCATAAAATAGGATTAAACTAGGAGAAACAAAAACAGGAGAGGCAAATTCTTACTTTTTAGGTAGAGCAGAAAACAACCGGTAACTTTACACAAATATACAAAGATATTTAATAATTATCTCTTCTATTACTCATTGTTTATGCATTTCATGACTGTTATTAAGTAAAGACAGCTTTCATTGTACATAACGGCATATCTAAATAATATAGAAAAAAGAAAAATGTCACACGTGAGAAACGGAAAGTCTTCTTGACACTCTCCAAAAATAAAGTCTCGTGAAACTAATATCACGTTATTCTAGCAACATTATTTCTGCAACAAGTCATTCAATTAATCCCCGCATTTATTTTGTCGAGACAAAATGGCGTGGTGAGATACTCACGTCTCGCGATACCAAAAGGACAGACCGCCATGCGTAATCCTTTGACGGAGATAACTCGCAAAAACAGCACTTTCTCTCTCCCTCTTTCTCCTCCTCTTTTTTCCCCTTTTCTTCCAAACACTACAAATCGACGCACCAATCAATTCTCACTAAATCACACGAAACATCTATAAACTACTCGTCGAACTTCCGCTGAAATCACTTTATCTCCATCGTTCGCGGCCTACGCTGCGCCTGTCGATCTAATATCGATGCCATGTCTTTGAAAGAATATAACATCCGACAACTCTCTTGACAGGATTTGTCAGATCCATCCTCCTGCCGCGGAAATCTATCGATCGCCATCCCATGGATCCCGTAAATCCCTCGGAACCTTCTGTTACATTCTTTCACAGAAAAAGAATTTTTCCCGGATGAATTTCATCGTTGACTAAGCTGCAAATTGTTCTTCTCAAATGAGCACAATTCTTTTCAATAACAGGGTTGTTCCTTAAAAATGGATGATTCGCGATTATTTTCGACAGATATCAAGGCAGAGAAATCAATGATTTACTTCGGCGTATAAAGAAAATTCTTCCCGAACTCAAACTTCACCCGATATGAAGAACTCGTCACTTTCCTCAGTAAGCAGGATTCTTGCACTTATCCTCGAGAGGAGAAAAATTTCGCCTACACGAGCGGGATTGACGATTTTTTTTAATATCAATAAAATCCTTTTTGGGCGTGAAAGATATATTTTGCTAAGGACGATCTCGAGAAATAGTAAATTTTCCGAAGCACATGAGCGAAGTCGCTCGAACGAGCGTTCTTCTTTAGCTTGGAAAAGGACACTCGATCATCTGGAAATAATTCGCGATCTTTTTCGACGAAACATCTCTTTTCGCATGGACAAAATGAGTTCTCACGATGTTCTTCAATAGAGCGCGAATTCACACTTTTCTTCGCGGCAGAATATCCCTATGAATATCACGGATAACCTCACTGATTCTAATCTTATCGATCCGCTTTTGTTTTCCCTCAACATATGAATCCACATCTCATTTTCTTCGGCGATTAATCATTCAGCACTGAACCGCTAACTCACGTTGCTACGACTCTTTGGAGCGATCAGAACCAATAACGCCGCACAAAATGTTTCCTCATTGAACACGACACGCCTTCTTTCGCGATATGTCACGGTGATTCCACACCGCAAAACGTAGAGATCCACGTCTCTCGAACCAAAACGAGATGTTTCTCCGTAAAGAATCGCACGTGAATACCGTTCACTTTGCACATAATTTTCATCCTCGCGACGTCACAACAGCCATCTCACGTTTCGTCCTTCTTGAAATGCGATTCCAACTTTTTTCAGCTAGCCTGTCCAATCGCTCAACAAGTACATCGACGATCCACTTTCAAGCTAAACCACTCACACTCGTAAACACATGAATGCTTCTCGATTTTCTCCGTTTACGCGTTTCTTCTCTCTTTTCCACTTTCGAAGGCAAGTGCTACATTCGTGCATGTTCTGAATGATTGGGCCAATGACATCTGCACGATTTTCTCCGATGAGTCTATCCGCATGTTGCTCTTGCACACTCAGGGTCAAGTATAGATATCCGCTTTTCCTCCACCTATACGACACTCGCTAACAAGTCCGCCAGATGGATCAACTTGTAATCAACGCTTTTCCTCCCTTAACTCGAAACATATCTGTCCTCTTTTCATCGCCGGCCCACGCGATATCCTACGTCGAGGCACCACAATCTTTACTGTCTCAACATATAAAACGCCTCTCCGTTCCTCGCAACGAGAGATGAATCAAGCACGATTTCTTCTTTTCGTCGAAGTGTGAACTCACACCTCTTTATCTCACGTAAATTCTTCTCACTTTCTTATCGTAATTATGATTACGATCGAGTAGGAATTTTTCACAGTTGAAGCGGAGACACGTTTATCAAGGACGATCCACGGAAATTTGCGGAGGAGGAATTCGAGCGGAAACGACGCGGTAACCCAGTTTCGAGCGCCGCTCCTCCCGATATGCAGCGCATAAAAATGGCTCCAGAAGCAGCAGCGTCGTGACGTCGCAACGTTCCGCGAATCCGGATAAACTCGGGATGCTCGCTGGATCCCAGCTGATCCCACTGTGCAGCAGCGTCGCGACTTGTCGATTCGTTTCCGGGCACCATTCCGCTTTCTACCTGATCACCGGAAGCTCCCTCGCAACAACAATACCATGAGAAAGGACAATGAACAGAAAGCGAATGGAGAGAAACGGATCATCCCGAGAGGAAAGCATCTAGATCTCCAACGGACTCCTCTCCCGACTTCTCTGCGAGGGACACGAAATAACCTCCGCGTAAGCAAAATGGTGGACGACACTCCCGAGAGTCAAGCCGCGCATCCGCTCTGCTTAGTTTCTACCCGGCGAGCACCCGATTGCACGTCCGGTGACGTCGCAAACTCGCACGAACACTTTCGGAGGATACTGTACTCGCGTCCGAGACACTGTAGGAAGCCCCCGGGATTCGCCCCGGAGACGCGCAGCCCTTCGAAATGGACTTTCCACACCGCTTCCACTTCGACGCGCGATTCTCACTTCGATACGTGCGTGCGCGCGCGCGCCCTTGCTCGGCCGCGTGTTCACACTCTTTCACGGCAACGCACTCGGTGTCGCAACCTCCTGGCCGTCGCCAATCGCCTTCAGCGTCGTGGATGAGACCGTGAAGCTCATCGGCAGCGTCGGCAAGATCCTCGCCGAGAGCATTCCAGGGAGGGTGGACCGCACACGCCACGCCACCTGGCGACCTCGCGGTATACACAACCTCTCGTCATGGCGGCCCGACCAACCCCCGAGTCAATAACAGGGCCAGCGAACAAAGATCCCGAGACCGCGGCTCCCACGCGGTGTCATACAGAACGACGTCATCTCCTTAACATGCAGCGAACACGGATATCGCAACTGATACCCTTTGTAAAGGCGCTGGACACCTCGAAACCTCCCTCGTCTGCCTGCGTCCCCGTTTCTTTCTTTCCCTTTTTTTTATCCACACGCGATCAAGACCACCCTCTTCGAGGTACTCGGGCGGCTGCGCGATTTGCACTGAGCGCACCCCCGCATGGGAACCAAGAGGGTGCGAGCGGTGGCCAGGGGTGTGACTAGGAATCCTGGCGAATGTATGGAGAGAGTACGCTTCGATAACACCCGCATCTTTCGTTGCGATCAATTTTCGAATTTAATTATTGTCCACGTGAAGATAAAATGTTGCGCGACAAATAACAAATTCTAAATGATCTCGTTCGAAAGATATTTCCCTCTATTTATTTTCCATGTATATATCAAAGAAATATTTAACTATTGTACTTTGTTTATTTTATCGATAACCTTATTTATAGTTTATACGCTAGTGAAGATACATAATGAAATATTTATGACGATAAATGAAATTTTTACTGATGAATTTCGTATCATCCGCAAGTTATTGAAAAGCGAACCCTGAAGACGTTCCTGTCGAGGCTACACGAGCATCGTCGGAAATACGCGAGGTCCGCAACGAAGCGTCCCGATGCTTTCGCGGACGCGTCGCGCTGTTTTAGGGATTTTTCCGGACGGGGTGATGAGAAGGCAAAAAGGAGAAATGATAGTATGAAAACGGAAGTACACGAAAAAAAAGTTGTTTTGTCGCTAGAATTGGATATGAATAATCGGAGAAGGTATTCGTGCGAAGAGATGGTTTTTGGGTAAATTGGTACTTTTGATTACGAACGAAAGAATGCAAGTGGTCGCGAAGAAGAAATATGAACTATGAAATTCCAAAAAATAAAAAATTTTACCACAGCGATAAGATGAACATTTAGGGTAACTCCGGTAAATACGCTGCAGCTAAGGAAATTAATTTATTAAATATTATTTATTATGTTTAAGGCAAATTAATTATACAAATGAAAACTGTATATTGCCTAATATTAAAAAAAAATTGGTAATACGAAATGTTTACTTTTCATGTTTTACAAAAAAACTTTTAGAAATCTTTGTATTTTTGCCATATATCTTATAGGGATAAGAAACACGACTATGGATGAGATATACGGCTTATAAGAAATTTACAAATAATACTTATAAATAAGACGTAAAATGATACAGCAACTTATAAAATGTAGGTAAACTGTTAATTAGGATATAAAAATGTGCAATAAATATATGAGAAGCAATAATAAAAGTAATGTATAAATGTTTATTATAAAGAAAAATTCTGTCTTACAGATGTTAATGCAATAACATTTGCAATATTTACTATACAAATCAAACCTGAAATGCTTCCTTACAGAGCGTTTATACTGCGGCATAAATCCCGCACGCTAAAAATACTATATATTCCAAACAGGTGGGATCTACATCTACTTTCATATTCTCTACAATAATCATTTCAAGCAGGTTCTAATATACGATTACGCTACTTACTACATTGAGAAATCAATACAATTCACGAGAGTTTCGTAATATTAGCAATAAAAAACTGAAATTATAACACAATACCAACATAACATAAAGGCTTATAACAGAGTGGTTGCAGGTAAATTACTCCGACTCTTTCCGACTTCTGTGGCGTAAATCCCCGCGCGGCGTAAATATCGGATTTATTTAGGAACATTGTGAAAATAAAAGAAGAATTTGTATCTCCATATTATGTTAATTTGACGTAAAATAAAATAAGCGCGAAAAATGTCGCCTCGTTATGGTTGAAATGCAGCGTATCAAATATACTAAAGATAAATGTCGGAGAATTTTTCAAACTGTTTGATATTAAACTAGACTAATTTGGTATATATTCTGATGTAGCGACGTCGCATTAATCTAGCGTGGAAACGTCCTTGAAGATGTGAAACGCTTGTGCGGTTATTTTCGCGTTGAGGCAATAAATTTGCAAAGACCGTCGGAATTTCGGTATTTTCATTAGCTAGGAGCGCTCGACGTGTTTTCGCGATAAGAATGCAATCGCCGTCAATCACTACTACAATTTCTAACCAATATTTGCACGCCGCCGGGTATTTTCCCAAAACCAAAAGCCACATCACCGTCAGGAGCGGCTTTATACATAGATAGCTACACATTTCTTTTAAAAAAGATTAACATTTAGATATTCAATAGCGCTCTGTTAATATTACTATAGATAATGACACATTTATAAATAGCAGAATTACACTTAAGAAACATTAAATTGAAATAATAACGATTCTTGCATTAATATAAACGATTGTAAGCATTACATACTAATAAAACTATATGTTTAGAAGACGAAATTGATAGCTCGCTGTTTGGAAACTTTATATACTTCGAATGCTTTAATATTAAGATATTTGTATATAATTGTGAAATCTTATATAGTATTTAAGGTCTATATTTTCTTAGTCTAGTTTCATAGTCTGAATTTATCGATCGTAAATTTAAATGTTTCGGCAACTTTCAATTTATATAGAATTTGGAAATTTTTTAATTTTGTACATTTGAGACTCGAAATTTGTTGTCATTTTCGTTATTAAATCTCAGAGCTTTCGGATTTCCGCGAGTTCAAAATTATATGGCATTAGTCGTCCCTGACTATTCTTTTTACAGATTGCCATCGTTGGAAACATGACTGAACGCGAATCATCAAATCACGCGACACATGATGAAGTTATAAATAAATCGCATCCTTATCGGAATGTAAATGCACCTCGGTTCTTCCTCGTCTCGAAAGTACCGATCTCGAAACCACCAGGGTCAGTCCAAATCCATCAGGAAGTGTAATATGTGCCTTACATCTTGCACACTTTGAGAAATGATGTCCTGCACCAAGGATCCAGAAGTACCCAACAAAAGGAAGATCACTGTTTGGCCGCAATGGCTGGCTGTCCTCACGAGTAAGTCTTCAATCGTTAAACAAACTTTAATTATAAAAGTATATATAAGTATTGATAAGTATTGACAAGTAGAAATATTGACAATATTGATATAAGTATTGACAAATAGAAATATTTACGAATAATGGATCGTCAGTTTCCAAATATTTTTGACGTTATTTAACAAAGCAAATATATACATAAAGTACACGTAATATAAGATACACATATAGATAAAATTACATAATAATTATTTTAAAAAGTTACATTTCACGGATTAATTTAATTTTAATATATGTCATACAGAATGTGTTAAATTCTGCTATCTGTATCACACTGATGACCCGGGTTGTATGTAATTCTTGAAATATATCATATCAAAATTTTGCAATTTTTCATTGAATTATATTGAGAGTGAGCTTTTCTTTGTTACTATCATCAAACAATATCATCCTTTGTTTACGTTTCTTTATTTACGTTTATCAGTCTTTTCAAACATTATAAGATTAATATTCACAAATGGACTGTCGAAAATGATCGAATCGTTTACCTAACTAAATTGATGAACTTATCTGATAATAAAATAACAAATCTTAAAAAGATCATCAAAGACCCTTACGCAAGATTAAACTTAAAATGTGTGTGTGAT
This sequence comes from Dinoponera quadriceps, assembly GCF_001313825.1. NCBI lineage: Eukaryota > Metazoa > Arthropoda > Insecta > Hymenoptera > Formicidae > Dinoponera > Dinoponera quadriceps. The sequence continues at coordinate 540,107 of NW_014555734.1, forward strand.
GCGCGCACACGCGCGCGCGTGTGTGTGTGTGTGTGTGTATGTGAGTGCATGCGTGTGTCGTGCGAGTGTATATGTGTAGTGAAATTTATAAAGAAATATTTTAACGATAATTCGCTTAAATTCAAGTCTTATGTAGGAATCTTTGTTAATCTTATCAGAATCTGTTATTTTAATGTATAATAATGTATAATTAGTAATATTATAATTAATAGCAATATATAATTTAATATATAATATATTTATCAATTTAGTAAAACGAAAGACTCATACAATATTTCAACAGAATACGAACTTTTAATATAATAAATATATACATATTTAATACAAAATTTACTTGTGGAACAGATTATCATACTTCTCAAACATTTTTTTTATATAATAATGTTTATTTATTAATCAATTTTTAACAAACAATGCGCGACATTAACATCTTTTTAGTGTTTACCAAGACTTGAAAAAATCCGGAAAAAGAAGAAAATAATATGCTTTTTTTCGATTTTGTACCGAGCTTAAAATAATTCTTTTTTTTTTTTAAGAAAAAATTAACATTTTATATTCATTTAAATAATATCATATACTCAAGTGCCATTAAAAAAATTGTATTAAAACTATATATGATAGAATGGAGAAAATTTAATATCATATATACTTTTATATTTTTTCTGCAATTATTAGGATAATAATATAATTGACAGAAGATTCTCGATGATATATATCAAATACAGTACAGTCGGTCACAGAACAGTTGCATTTTTTACATGTTTCGAAACACATAAAAATAAGATGAAACGAACCTATGATTTACGAACATTAGATATGTAAGAAAAATCTGTTGCAACCGTCCTGTGACCGACTGTACACAATAAATTGTATGAAGTTTTTCATGCTCTTAACTCCTC